>NW_009731037.1:0-8203 GCF_000703405.1 Apaloderma vittatum
ATAGATAGATAGATAGACAGACAGACAGATGGTTTGGGAATGAAGTAAGTCCTCTCCCTGCTAACAGCTCGGTCATCCTTGCAACACAAATCCTCTTGTTTGTGAAGTTCCCGAGGAGTGAATTCTGACATTTCAGCTCACTTACCACATCTGAGATACAAGACCTTAACTATCTAGCCTTAGTTGAAGCGAATGCCTGAAAGCAGAAACCATGGGTGCGTGCCTTCTTGAACTAGTAACAATTTTATCAACTCCCTGACATCAAGAGATGTGAGACACTGATGCCACCTTAAAGGCTTCCAGCTTGTTAGCCTTTCACACTCCTATTAGGATGCTCCTAGTAATTGTCTTTAAGAGATGTATAGAAATCTGAAAGGTGGCTGTCATCAGAGCATTGAAGGCTGCAGACTGGTTAGGAAAAGGAGAAAAGAGAAGCTGAAAAATGTGAAACCTTTACCTGCAGCCACAAACCTTTTAAAACTCCTCCCCTGTTTTGGGCATCTTTTAAAGCATTTACTGTAATAATTATGTATACATACTAATGTAAACGAACATCCAAAATAGCTATTTCAACCATAGATGCAACAGAGCTATTTAGCTAAATATGATAACTAAAATTAGATTGTATATTTCTAGATAGATGGCAAAACATGTAAGGACACAATACACCGGTCGAAATTATACTTTCATGGGATTGCATTGTGATGTAAAATAATCTTATCAAGCCACTCACTCCTGAAGTGAAACAGATTAATAGGAAAGTAGAGGAAAAAAATATTTTTTTAATTTAAAAAAAAATTTAAACATCCAAATGATTGGCAAATATAGAAATTCAAAATAGAGATGTAGAAGATACTTGTACAGATCTAACTGGGGAAATTTTGGGGTTTTTTGGAAGATTTTCAAAGGTAGGAATTTTCCACCTTATCTTGACTGAGTAGAGATTTTCTTATGTTTACTGCAAAGATGGAAATTGACGTATTGAAGAGTCTTCTAGTTTACTGGCTTAAAGCTCTGCTGTAATTTGTACAGTCTTCTATTACATTTCAAATGTAATAAAAGCAGAAAGCCCAAGTGAAATCTACCTAATTGATTTTCTCTTTCTTAAGATAATAACAATATGCATAAACCTGTCATTTTGTAGGTTTTAGACTAATACTACCTACTGGCCTGATTCAATTTCTTCCACTCTTACTGACATTATGTAGTATTTTTCTGCTTAAGAAATCATACTGAAATAGCTTTGACTTCTAGACTTGTTCCTGGAGAGGCAGGTTTTGGCCCCTGGCATTAAGTCTCAGCTAACCGAGGCCACAGATGTGGATTACTGGCTAAATAACATCATTTATTTGATTCCTGATCATAGGCTACAATGCAAATCCAACTTCTTAAATGAGCCTGAATAAGAGTACTGAATGCAGGCTCTTGGATACATGTGCTGAGGATAGTGACTGTCCCACTCCTCATCAGTGTGTGTCTATTTTTTTAATGGCATGGTCTTGCCTTTAGCATGACATGAGATAGCTGGTTGTACTTGCGGTGCTGAGAAAATAATATGTGAGTAGTGCTCACTGCCTCCACTGAGCACAGAGGTAATTTTAGAAAATTCCTCCTAAGGGCCTGGAGAACCTAGCCTACATTTTAATCATGGGATAAATAACAACATTAATAGTTACACCAAGTTAGAACTAATGCAAAAGGTTTGGCTTGATATTTCTGGGTGATTTCCTCATCTTTCATCCCCTCTGGATGCCCACAGGAAGAGTGGAATATGGGTGACTTTGTCCTCATCTGTCCCCAGCTTCCTTTGAGCTGGGCTTTGAAGAGGAGGTGATCAAGATGTTCTGCTTCCAGGAGAAGCCTTCTCTTGGGGCTCCACATAGCCCCATGGCAGTTATTGTCAGCCTTCACATCCATGTGAACCACAAGCAATGTGTTTTTGGTTTTTTTCTCTTGGAGTGGCTCTCCTTTTCCCTCCAAGTACTTTGGAACCCAGCTGTGTGCAAGCCAAGACCCACCTGTGTGGGATTTTAGCTCCACTGTTTGCAGCTCAGCTAAGCTGTTTAAAGTTAAAACTCATGGCAAAAATTCATGCATTCCTCTTCATGCTGACTTCATGCCATGGTCAGTCATAAACCCCTTTCCCTTGAGTCTGTAAGCTGATTCTGGATATCACATCAGCATCAGTCTTTTGCCTCCTTAATAAATCACAATGCAATTACTAAAAGCATTTTGGAATGAGTCGAAAGGCAGAAATTTTCTGGACTGTTTAACCCTAGTCAAACAAGGAAATGGCACAACACATGTAATTTGTTTTCAAGAGGAGTTTAAGAAATGCTTCTGAACCACAAAAAAAGATCTATTAAAGCTTGGCTGACAACACTCATATCCTTACAGTATTCAAATCAGCTTGTTCATCTGGAGAAAGACATCTGTTAGGACTTGTGCACTGAGAAAATCTGAGCTTATCAGGCATGAAAAATAACATGCAATTGGAAGGAGAACCAGATTTGTGAAGTTGATAGGTTTTGTTTGCCAAACTACTGTGTTGGGTACAAAGAATTTCTTTTTAACTTGCTTCTGTGTGCTGTGTAATATAATGTGACATTTCTGTATATGACAGCAGAAGATTCAGCATTTGAACTTCTCACAGCATGACTCAACACCTCATGACAACTCAGCTAATAACAACAAAAAAACCACCACCTTTAATCAACTCCTTTACCCAGTAATCTTAGTTACAATCATATAGAATTACCCAGTAGTCTCAACTGGGATCACACAAAATCACCTCAAGTCTTTCATGACTTCATACTCAGCTTTTTTGACCAGAAAAAAAAAAAAATATATGCAGTGAATAAAAAGGTAAACTCCCTGTGTACACACTGACATAAATGTCAAATTTTAATGATTGCCCTCTTTGAACTTCGGACATCTCACACATACTGTGGGATCCTGCATAGGAAACAGTAAATGTCATCAAGACAGTGCATGGGATGTAGTATATTATAATAAAAGGCCAAATGACTTGAAAGTCAGGTATTCTTGCATTTTTTATGATGGAAAAATTGACCCATTTTTGTGAAAGATGTCACTAAGTCGTAGTATAATTTTTGTTGCAAAATCGAAGTCAGTGACCGACACTTGTATTCCTAGAGACAGCTAGACGCTTTTGGAGATGCTTCTCCTAATTAAAAGATACTGGCTGATTCAACCAAAAATGCTTTCATCTTTCATCCTGTGGAAATTGGTACATAGCCATGAAAACTGATTTTTTTTTCCCTCTTTCTCTCTGAGCTTTTGCAGACTTCAGCTGCAGTATGGAAACAGACTATATTTTTGGCTGAGCAGAGACCCTTCTGTTGAAAATAGCTTTGATGTCTAGGAAAGGATAGTGGATGTGTCTCTGCATTTGACATTTTTCTTGAAATTAAATCAGAGAAAATATTCACTGCCTCTGATTTTCTTTATATATTTATATACACAAAGGTATGTATGTGCTTGGCAAAGAATGAGGAACTAAAAGACAAAGAGATTCCTTTGAATTTTAACTTTTTCCTATCCTTAATGATTACCAGGAATGCTTTCTTGCAGAGCACCTCACTCTAAGAAAATACAAGGTAATAGTGTAAGCCAAGAAGCTAATCTAACATGCCATTTATTTTACATTACCAAAAAGATTGAAAAGTAAAAATGGGAATGAGGCATAAATAAATCTAAATTCTGCATTAGATCAATCCCTGAACGTGTCTTGATATATTAATTGCGTTCCTGGTCTAGTAGTATCACTTATAGTCCTAAAATTGTATTTTTTTTCTCTAAGTGAGCATTTACATGAAGTCAGGTTTAATTTAATTTGTATAAAAATGCATAACTAGTAAGATTTTGGAATTTGAAGACACTCCCTCCATTTTATACCACATATTGCGAGTACAGAAGCATTGGTGGGCAAAAGGGAAAAACGAAGAGGGATCAGATGCAATATTAATAGTTTCTGAATTCCTTGTCATGAAATTCACAGCAGAACACAGCAAATTGGCCATGAACATTGGAAAATTGTGTGCAGGATGCTCGTTTTTGGAGTCCGCCCTCTGTTTTAGAATGTAATATATATAAAATTGCTATGGAAGGAGAAGAAGAAAGAATGTGACTCGGAACAGCAGGAAGCCTGTTTAAAAACATAGTTCAATCCTCCCATGGAGGCAGGGTTTAGTGATGCAGGGAGAGGAAGGGGTCCTATAGCCTTTCTGCGTGAATCCAAGCAACAAAAAGGGCACGACAGAACCGCAGGCTTGATTTCAGTGCCAAGGGCTCAGCAGAAGCAGATCTCTTGGCTTGGCACCCTTCTCCTTGACAGGAGCAAATCGAGTTATCCTGACTTCCCTGCGGGGAGACAAGCTCCAGCAGTGTGCAGGCTGGTCTTGCAGCAGCAGCTGAGCGCTTGGAGCAAATTAGGATGTCGAGTCGTACCAGTGACTTCCCATCACGCCTCCAGCGCTGGCGGGGAGAGTGCCCAAAGGCAGGGGGCTGGGAGCGGGGAGGATGGGGACGGAGCTTCTGAGAACCAAATGGGTGTGAAAGCAAAGTAGGGAAGCCAGCAGCTCCTCAAGGATGTCTCGATGTGTTACTATTTTCTTCAATCTCTTGCCCCAGTCTGTAAACATAATTATTCTTCATCTGCCACTCTTTGATTGTTATTTGCTACTGTTGGTAACATATGTGGAACTGGCAGCATATGTGGGACTGGACATGCAGGCACACCAGAGATAGCTGTGCAGCATGCACAATTCTCATAGGCATGTACCGATACCCCATATCATAGACTCTGCTAATGTGCAAGCCAAACTTCACACTAAATAATGGTAAATGATTTTGACAGGAATGAGAAAACAGATGCTGGTTTCAGAACCAGCCCCTATGATTTGTTTCTTTATCATTTCCTATTGCTGAAAACTTCAGCACAGAACAAACTCCTGTGGAAATTAAAATTAAGATAATTCTTCTCAATTTTTGTTCATTAACATCTTCTGGTAATAATTGTCTGTCCATATTATCTGGAAGTAAATTAGCAATCATCAGACTTGACAAACTGCCGTGGATTATCTGTAGGTTCATTCTGTTCATGTTCCTGTTCAGGGTCAGCTCAGTTCAGATGGTCTATACAGATGGTACCGTTTACTTTTTAAGAAACAGCCAACAAAGAAGGAGAATGTTAAACAAATTCCAGAATTAAAAATCCTTGCACACATATTGTCGTATGAGGCTACTCTGTATTCCGTTTGATGGTCTCACAGTTCTTATACTGAAACTGAAAGCTTACATTTTGAATAGCTTTTGTTTCAAAAGAGCCTTTCCTCCACAAAATATAGGAAACATACTTAATCAAATACAGAAATGTAGGCAGAGAATTTCAAAGATTCCTATGGTGGAAGATAATAGGTATTTAGGAAGGTACAGTTAACGCTCCAGAATAGCTCAGCAGTTTAGGGGAGGAGCTGGGTGTGCAGAATGCAATTAAACCAGATTAGTTCAGAATAAATTCAGGGGCCAAGGCCTCCAGTATTAGCAAAGAAATACCTAGGCTCACCCGTGATTCCACAATGATCAGAAGCTTTCATACCTTGCATGAACAATAACATTTCAGTTGATGTCCTCTTCATTACCATCTTCCTGAGGAACTGACTTCAGGGACAGTTATCTGTTATTTTGGCAACACTTATGTTTTTCTTCAAGTTATACCACTCAAGTCTTAATTCAGCACGTCTTTATCTGAAGAAAGCTATTTTCAGTTTCTTTTTATAGGGAAGTACACTACTTACCTTGGTCTTAATTTCATAGTTCTAAGAAATTATTGTTCATTTAATATAAATTACAAATTAAATCATTCTGCAGTTATATTAAAGTTCCATATCATGAATTGCTATTTTTTCCCAATATTTTACCACTTTAATTGCAGGTAAATGGCTTGCCCTAATGCATCTCACTAAAACATATCCCTATTTTCAAACAGTTTTGTTAAATATTAATGATGAAAAGTACACAAAAAGCTATTAAAAAACAGTGAATAGAAATTTCTCCTTCAACTCCACTTTGTAATACTGAGCTTTTAGAAGTGTTTCAATACATTCACACCATCCTCCACATCAAGAACCGCTGCTTAATGTTCCGATGTAAAGTTCACATAAAAAAAGGAAATCTACTGTCATTTTTCACTATGAGCTTTAATATAAAAAGATGTGAAGAGCTGAACTTTCTGATTGTCATGCATGCTTAATTTGTGCGCGAAACGCCTATGCTTGCTCGTGTTGTGGGACTATATGCACACTGAAGTCCTCCTAATGCTGTCCACACCTGCACCTTGATACACAACATTGCTTTTCGTACTCCAGCAGAGCAGGGCTGCAGCCATGGTGGAGTCAAGAGGTGCAGCTCTATGGCACAATGATAGTCCTTGAATTCAGGAACTTTTATGTGTAACTAGAAAAGAGAAACAAAAAGTAGGCAAACAAACAAACGTCCTAACTGTGCTGCTGAGAAGCAGAGTTATGCAGAGGCTGTGTCTAGACTTCAAAGCAGTGCATGCTGCTCCCATCAGTTTTTCAGATTTGAGTTGTAGCCTGAATATGTGATAGCTCTTTTCTGCACCCATTTTGTGGGTTTCCTTCCCTTGGACACCAGGGCATCCTTGTGGGCTGATGAATACCTATGGATTATTTTATCAAATGAAGTAAAATCTCTTCAGTGCAGTGTTTTCTCTTCACATATATCTAAACTGATGTGATAGCTCATGTTAAGGAACTTAGACACTTACACACTAAGATTTTATATATGTATATATATAACTCCAAACATTCGTCTGGTTGGAGCACTAATGTAGGAAACTTGATCTAAGAAATTACTTTAGTATAAACAAAATTTAATTGCTTTACTGAATTAGGTTGGTGATTTGCAAGCGCCTTTGCATGGTTTCACAAGTCATGAAGTTGCCTAAAGGAATCATAGAATTATTTAGGTGAGAAAAGATGTTCAAGATCGTCAAGGCCATGTCCTAAATTCCTGTCACTTGTTACATGGGAGAAGAGATTGAACCTCACCTCACAGTAACCTCATTTCAGGTAGTTGTAGAGCGTGATAAGGTCTCCCCTCAGCCTCCTCTTCTCCAGGCTAAATATCCCCAGTTCCCTTAGTTGCTCTTCCTAAGACTTATTCTTGTGTCCCTTCACCAGCTTCATTGCTTTTCTTTGGACATGCTCCAGCACCTCACTGTCTTTCTTGTAGCGAGCACAGTGAACACAAAACTGAACACAATGTTTGAGGTGCAAGATGACCAGTGCCAAGTACAGGGAGAATGGTTCACAGGGGGGAATGGTTCACAGTGTCTTTTTTACATATAAAGTCCATATGCTGTAATTTTATATTGGCTAGTTGCAAATACTTTCTCAGTCCTTCCATTCCTCTTGACTGGAATTGAAGTTTCCCAAATGCATTCTGTCCTGCTGGTGGTAAGACTGAAGTTAGAGTAGTTGTGAGGGCCTTCACCCTGCTCCCTGATGGGAACACAACAGATCCCCCTCCTTACTCCTCAAGAATAAGTAGCTCCTCCTGAAAGCAGTGTTGAAAGGAGCAATAAGAGCAAGGGCTCAGGAGCTCTGGCTCCACCACCATTATCTATTTGCGTTGCAGCAGTGCGCGAGTGACAGGGCTCTCTTGTGCTGTGCAGAGCATAAACAGCGCACAGCAACGACTCTCTTGTATTGAATGCTAGTCTTGGTCCCCAAACCATTTGATGGTAGAAGACTTTTTTTTTCATGCTATTTTTACCTACTGTATCTGTGATGGACCTGTACGAAACTATTCACCTGCATTCAAGCTGTTCTTGCTGCGCATTTGCTGCCAAAAGTAGTTGTATAGTTTTCTCAGATTACCTTTTGCTTTTTTTCCTTTTCTCCCCTGCATTTTCTTAAAATCCTCTTGTTGTGCCATGTTGTCATGTCTAGACTAATGTGAACCCTGGGTTTGCTCTGGATTGTAATTCAGGCTCGGGATACCTGCAGACAAAATAAGAGGTGCAACTGCACCAATAGTCGGGAAATGCAGATGATTTCTTGGGCAATGAGGAATAGAGTGCAAAACTTATTTGGTATTAAAGGGAAATAGAATGATAAAGAGGAAGGGGAGAGAAGAGAGGAAAGCAAAGAGGGAA
>NW_009731037.1:8234-57374 GCF_000703405.1 Apaloderma vittatum
AATATTACTCCCCTGCCTTCCAGCAGCATCCAGTGGTGTTCTTGGATCCAGGATAGCAAAGTGCATAGGCTACCTCTAATGCTGTTGGCCATGTTTTTTGGAGTTCAGCAAACCTAACCCCCTCCTGCAGGCGGAGTCTGCATTAATTTGCATGCAGACGCTGTCGAGTCTTCTAGAGAGTGCCTCAAGTGAGTCCAGGGGTTGCGTGGGGGGTATCTGGGGGTCCCGTACTCCTATGACTCACCTGACTATAGTTTCGCCTTTCCTTAAGCATGAATAATTGGACTTTATTTCATTGTTCCATTGATACAAAAAGGCAGTTTATGGTTAGGCAGCTATGGGAGTGGAATGTGAAGTCAACAACGCACAAAGGGGGAGTTGGAAACAGTCCACCACTGAAGGGCCTGCTCCCATCTCGGTGGTTTCCTGTGGACAATCTTCTTTAAGCATGAAGCAGAAGTGGTAAAATAAGATAAGGACCCTGGCTGTTTGAGACATCCTTCTTTTACAGACTCTCACACATGTGTTTTTTAAGGTGTTTGCCAAATCATCATCATCATTCTCTTTCTGTTCTGTCAGGTGTATCAGGAAAATCCTGACAGTATTGTGCAAAGAAATCTTGAAGTTTTTCTGTATTCCTAAAACAATTACCATAATGTAGTCATAATGCTTCTTGGGGACTGTAGTCACAAACAAATAACAGAAAACAAAAAACATATTTAAATAAGTTGCTCTTTTTTCATTTAGTGAAAGTAAAAAAACCATAGGTATTATCTCAGTATATTTATACTCTGTTCAGGTGTTTGAAATTATTTTCTTCTATCCCTAGACAAAAATTTTGGATGAAAGAAGCTTCCTGGTGCATATATCAAAACACAAAGAAACTTATTTATCTGGATCTGACTCTGTGAGTTAAATAGCTAGTTTGAATCCTGGAAGAAATTATACCTCTTGTTCATGGATCATTTGTTGCTTGCAAGGTGATCAGCAAAATTAGTGAAAATAGACCATGTGCTTCTGTTTTCCTGATACTCAAATAGAATTGAGTGAGGAAGTTCTTTTAAATGTTTATTTGTAATCAAAATATTATTAAGTATGTATTGCTTTAGGAATTAATCCATTAAATATTAAAAAATATTTGTTTCCAAAATATTTCGCTAGGGCTCTGAGGTAGGAAGTGCCTTTATCATTGTTCAGTTCTCTTACTGTGTTTTGCTCTGCTGAAGATCATGCACGTGTGTGCACATACCTGAGAAAGACCATCTACTTTTAAAGTGTGAATTTGTGTTTTCCTCCTAATATTAATAAGGTACTAGGTGGGATATGTGCATCGTATGTTAAGATACATATTTGGCTGAAGGATTTCAATTGACTGTTACACTCTTCACCTTAGTTTCTGGTCATATAACCTCAGTATTAAAATACTGTTTTAATTGAGGCATTAGCATCAGAAGGCTTCATTGTCTTGGATACAGGTAGCAGAATACAGATGCATTGAACTCTCTTTTTTCCCCCTCAATATTGAATTGCTTTATGTAATGTCTTCCTGATAGTCTATGAGTATCATGCCTACTTTTTCTCACTGCTTATTTAATGTGTATCTTTTGGTTTGATGTGATCTAAAATAAGTGCAGCCATAAACTACTATATCAAGGCAAGTAGCATGGGGCTGAATCCTCACATAGTGTAAACTACCACAACTCAAATTATGTCAATGAGGCTGTGACATTTTATCCCATCTGAGGTTTGGAATGAGCAATTTGCACCCCTGCTTAGTCCTAAGGTCCAAGTTAGAATTTTCCTTTCTGTTCTGATCTGGAAAGCTTAGAATGAAGATGTGAAAGATTAGGAATGTTTAATTTATTCAGGATGTAGATTAAGGGTTGGTAATTTTTATGAATAAATTCTTAAATATTTTTTCCTCTTCTGGCTAATCTTCTCTAGGCCAAACACTAGAATTCATCAAGAGAGGATACCTTTAATCTCTTGTTTGCTTTGCTTTTCTTCTCATGCTCTAAGTAAAAGTTACTTTTATTTCCCTTAGTGATTGAAATCATTTTCTTTGCTGCACTAAATTGGTTTTGTATTTCATAATTTGCATGCAAATCTAGTGAAAATACTTTGACGAATTATAAACCTCATGAATTAAACTGCTTTAAGCTTTAGAAAGCAGGCATGCTGTCCTGAAATTTTGAAGTTACATATTTGCATTCTCGCAGGCAATCAAATTTAAAATGCACTTTAAAGCCTATCTTCTCTTCCAGCGTAACACCTGAACTAAATGCTGAAATGGGCTGGCTCAGTTCATTATAAGAAACTTGCATTTTCACTTGATTCCATTATTTGCTGATATATGATCTTCTTTGTGGCCTGCATTATATTTTGGCAAAGTGAGTGTCAGCTATAGCAGGTAACAGAAAATAGAAGGCTGCAAACGAGGGTGAACAGTAAAACAAGGCATTCAGCAGTAATCTTTCCCACAAGTTAATATGCAGGTTTTATAAGCAAAGTCATGACCCTGTCACAATATTCATTTCTTTCATGGCTTTCATATAATAGGGAAGTGAGCAACAAGATAGGACTTCCCCGCACTGTGATTTCCTTATCATAACTCCAAGCTTTAGAGAATTGCCAAAGTATCCCATTACTTTCCTTCTCTGGCTGCATCTCTTTGTATTAATAGGAAAGAGCCATTCTTCCCTGGTTTAAAATCTTTATAAGTGCAGGTGGGCAGCCTCAGTGCAGGTGCAACTGCCAAGTCACACATCCTGTCCTGGATTTGGCAGACACGGTGCGTGGAGTTGCTCAGCTCAGATAAGCAATAACGTAAAAACAAAGCTCTGGGGAAGACCTCAGCCTGCCCAGCCCATCTCATGGACCAGCTAAGATTTAACATCCTCTGAGGTCATGAGCTGAGAGATGGATGTTCACTGGTGGCCTCAGTTACTGGCACTTAAGATGTGCTCTTCTTGAATGAATGGCTGAGACAATGAGGTCCTGTCCAGATACTAAGCACGTGTTTTCTTCCTGCAGGAACGTCTAGTTTTTGTAGGGCTAGAAGAGGCAGGCCTGTTCTGAGGACAAGCTTGCATGCAGCCTCTCCAGTCAGTGGAGCAATATCCTTCTGGATGTTCATTCCAAGCCACATCAATCTGGAGGGACCTTATTATGCTCTACAGTTACTTGAAAGGACATTGTAGATAGGTTGGTGCTGGTGTCTTCTCACAGGTAATTAGCGACAGAACCAGGGGGAATGATTTCAAGTTGCAACAGGGCAAGTTTAGACTGGACATTAGGAAGAAATTCTTCACAGAAAGAGTGGTCAGAAACTGGAATAGACTGCCTAGGGAGGTAGTTGAGTAGCCATCCCTGGATGTGTTTAAGTGTCGCTTAGATGTGGTGTTGGGTGATATGGTTTAGGGGTGAACTTGTAGTGTAGGGTTAATGATTGGACTCGATGATCCCCAAGGGTCTTTTCCAACCGGAATTATTCTATGATTCATGATTCTATGATTCTATGTTCCTCTTCATGTAGTATGTGGTCCCAGGGCTTTTCTTACCACACATCATTCAAAACTGCACTGAATACAAAATTATTGGTTGCTTCATTGTTCTCATGGCTATAATGCCTGAATGCTTCAGACATCATCATGAAATTACCTGCCTGATACCCTTGCCATTTGTGGGTTTGTTATCCCTGCTTCACACGTGATGGGCAGATGCATAGAGAGAAAAAGAACAAAATAGTTGACAATGTGTCAACTAATTTCTAAATAATATTTTTCGTAGTCTCTATAATTTTAATCACTCTTTATGTGTATATACACACTGTTTTAATCTACATCACTTTCAGCCGTGTTTAATATCTCAGCTCAATTGTGTTGTATAGAGGCCAGAAAATGAGGAACATCAAATTAATGGTCATCTCTGGGAAATATGAAGTGATTTGTCCAGTATCACACAGGAACTCTGTGGCAGACCCAGAAATGGAACTCAATTCTTCAGTGGCAGCTGCCTTAACCATTAAATCTTATTTTCTCGTTCTGTAGTCCCTTGCTGGTTCATTATATACCTTCCTGTTCCTGAAACAAATGAGGCAGAGAGAAATGAAAGCCTCATTCACTACATAAACCTGATTCAATCCCAGAATACCATTTCTCAGAATACCATCCACAGTGCACACAAAAAAGCTGCAGCTCTGCTATGGAAAAAAAAGTCTCTGATCACATAATGGAAGATGGTTTCGTAGAAGATATGTTCAAGAGGTCCAAACTGGGTTGCGTAAACAATTTTAATATGGCATTTCCTACCTTTTGAATACTTGAGTTTGAATGGGTTCCTCACTAATTATTTTCAACACTTTGAAAAGGAATAGTAAAACAGAATTTCTGCTCTGTTGAACAATACAGACCTTGGGCTTAGATGATCAGAATTTATATCTTCATCTTTATAGTAGAGATAACTAGCACCTGAGCTCTTAAAGTAAATGTTATTCATAGATAGCTACTTAATTTTTATGAGAATCCATCACTAGAGTGAAAACAAAGTGCACTTTCTTTCCACAAAACACCCATAAAGCATAAAATCTATCTTCACATAGATGTCTAGAGGAGACTTTGTGTACACAGGGAAGACCTGTTTAGGCTGTCTTTCTCTCTTTGTGTACCTGTTTGTCCCATCACTCTATACATGTTCTCGCCACTCTCCACTGATTTTTTTGCCATCACACACTTCAGAACAGAACCTTTTTCTGTGACTGGGTGTACGTGTTGGTTAGCAGGCTGAAAGAACTGATAAAAGGAGAGGCAGTAAAAGGAGTGCCCTATCTAGACACTGCAAGTGATAACCATATTTGGAGAACCGGAAGAACACTGAATCAAGCTGAAGTGCTTTTAGGTTGCTGAAGACCTTCAGAAGGCTGGAATAAAGAGGAGAGTAGATGGAACCGAATGATCAGGTGGAAGTTCCCTCTCTTACACTTTCCAAAGGGATCCAGGGTCTCTATTTCTTGACTAGAAGACCAGAAATATGCACTGGCAAATGTCCTAGGATACCTCAGTGTGTTTTGAAGATCAACTCAAGGCAGTAGCTCCAGGTTAAATATCCAACAGCCTGCTGCAAGCCTGAATGCCCTTGGCATGATACTTTCTTTCGCACTTTGTCTCTTTACTTCCCAGGGTCAGATCACAGTATGCTAGGGATTGGAAGGGACCTCAAAAGATCATCTAGTCCAATCCCCCTGCCAGAGCAGGAACACCTAGATGATGTTACACAGGAACACGTCCAGGCGGGTTTTGAAAGTCTCCAGAGAAGGAGACTCCACAACCTCCCTGGGCAGTCTGTTCCAGTGTTCTGTCACCCTCACTGAGAAGAAGTTTCTTCTCAAATTTAAGTGGAACCTCTTGTGTTCCAGCTTGATTCCATTATCCCTTTTCCTATCATTGTTTGCCACCAACAAGAGCCTGGCTTCATCCTCGTGACACTCCCCCTTTATATATTTATAAACGCTAATAAGGTCACCCCTTAGTCTCCTCTTCTCCAAACTAAAGAGACCCAGCTCCTTCAGCCTTTCCTCATAAGGGAGATGCTCCACTCCCTTCATCATCTTCGTTGCTGTGCGCTGAACTCTCTCAAGCAGTTCCCTGTCCTTCTTGAACTGAGGGGCCCAGAACTGGGCACAATATTCTAGATGCGATCTCACCAGGGAAGGAGGACCTCTCTCAATCTACTAACCAACCCCCTTCTAATAGACCCCAGAATGCCATTGGCCTTCTTGACTGGCTCATGGTCATCCTACTGTCCACCAGCACCCCCAGGTCCCTTTTCCTTGCACTGCGCTCTAACAGGTCGTTCCCTAACCTATGCTGGAACCTGGGGCTGTTCCGGCCCGGATGTAGGACCCTACACTTCCCCTTGTTGTATTTCATCAAGTTATTCCCTGCCCAACTCTCCAGTGTGTCCAGGTCTCGCTGGATGGCAGCACAGCCTTCTGGCTTGTCAGCCACTCTCCCAGTTTAGTGTCATCAGCAAACTTGCTGGTAGTACACTCAATTCCCTCATCTAAATTGTTGATGAATATATTGAATAATATTGGCCCCAGTACTGACCCTTGAGGCACTCCACTAGATACCGGCCTCCAACTAGACTCTGCCCCATTGACTACGACTCTCTGGCTTCTTTCCTTCAGCCAGTTCGCAGTCCACCTCACTACCCAATTGTCTAGCCCACCCTTCCTCCGTTTATCTGTGAGGATGCTGTGGGAGACTGTGTCAAATGCTTTACTGAAGTCAAGGTAGACCACATCCACCACTCTGCCATCATCTATCCACGTCACTGACAATTTCTTACCAGTAGACAGAGCAATACTGGTGGGTCAAATTTCTTTATGCATTTGTTGTTCTTTAGAGAGTCATGACTGAGTGACGAAGCACACCCCTTTAGACCCAAATTTGTCCATCACTTTCCACAGAGCTCTAGGAGCAGTTTTAACTCTACAGTGCAGAGACTAAAAGTCAATGAGGAGTCAGGCTTGGGCATGGATAAATCTGTTACTTTCCTAAAGAATTTTGGCTTAGCTTTCTTGCTTCACTTGTTAGTACATTTTCCAGTTTCTGGTTTCTTGGTCAGGAGCCAAATTTTCCCCCCTGTTGCACATTGCCATAGGGGAAGGGTAATCCCTGTGGCTTTGGCACGTGCTGATAACTTTGGAAAGGCCCTCACTTGAAAGAATCTCTCATTTGGTAGTGCATATCAGATCACAAAAGAAGCTATGGCTTGCCTGTGTATTGTATATTTTCCCTCAAACTTACCCAGACTTCTCAGTTTGATTACTGCAACTGTAGCTCACATGCAAAGAGGATTTCTTTTAATTTTTCTGGTAATCCTTAATAACCTTTGACTTTTTAAAACAGAATTTCTCCTGATTTATGCTGAAGGATTAAAACCACATTGGTCTTGATTTCTGTTGTGCTTTTTACACTTGGTTTGTGGTTGTAATCAACCCACAAAAAAATTTTAGAATGTAAAATAAAATCAGCAAAAAATTTATTTTAAACTTTAGTTTAAAAAAATGCCATAGCTTCAAGACTGGTTTAGGGCTTGGTTCTGGTCTAATTAGATTCTTTTTTATTTCACTTTAGGATATGTACTATAAATTGTTTATAAATCATGAAGAAAATGAATTGTTTGCATAGAAATTAATTCTGTCCCAAGGGAAGAGGTAACACAGATATGAGAATAAGCCCCTGGCACAGCCCCCAACACTTGTGTCCACTCAAGTCCTATTTTGAAGATGCTGTGAAAAGTGGTAGATGATGTTCTGTTTGTTTTTTCTGCAATAAAATTAATCTTATCTAGGAGGAAGATTTATCAGACTGAGGTCCACAGACTGAAAAAAGAAGGAAAAGAAAGCACGCTTTTCTCTCGCATTTAAGTATACAAAAAGTTTGAATTATTACACATTTAAAGTTTTGCCTATTTTTTTTTAAATGAAAAGCATTGTGAAGATTCTGTACAGGGTAAAACAATATATTTTCTTTAGAAATTTTTTGAAACATTTCTAGAGATGTGTAATTGTATTTTAATTTCAAAAGATTCACAAGACTAGGGACTGCAGCTGGCCAGAGAGGTCATGCAGGCATGTTATCATTAGATCTGCCTGAGCCCATGCAGTTGACAACAGAAGCTGTTCAGTCAGCCTATTCCCTCGAGATCAGAATCTGGCCCTGAAAGGTCAACCACAGAAATCGATTTCATCAACTTGAAAATAACGAATCTTGTTTTTATTCTCCTACCATTGTCTGGCAGGTATCCGTGGTAAAACCTTTCCACCTTTACAGTAATGGTCAGCACAGAGCCTGGTTCTTCCATAAACCTTGTGCTGATTTACCATGCTATTATTTATAAAGCCTGTAATCTTTCCTGATGCATTATTGCAGGTTCTAGTCATGGGTTCTCTGGAGGTTTGGTTAGTTTAGTCTGTCAGCTCGTTCAAAACTGTGGGGACAGCACACGCTGTCATGCAGAAGGTATATCGCTCAAGGCCAAATGCAAATGTTCTGGTTTTCATACACTCCCAAAGGTTCTAATTGCTGGAGCAAGGCCTTGCACTTAATAAACAAGTGTTGGCAAAGCTCACATCTGGAATAGCTAGTCATGTTACTCTTTGTGGGGGAAAAAAAAAATTAGTCTAGTCTTTTTATTTTCAAACTTTGGAAAAAGATTCTTTTGTTGTTTGGAGCTATATTCCCATTTTTTCAGTCCCAAAAAATAATCATAACTGTTCTCTGTTGTGTGCCACACATCTTGAGAGATTTTTATAAGATGTTTTATAAACCATTATAAAACTACAGAAACTTTTCTCGTGGACTAAGTTTTTTAAATAATTCAATATTCATAATGAGAGTGAGCGTAAGAAATGGTTTAGTAAAATTAGTAACATTCTAGGCTTCTCAAGGCTCTATGCAACCCAGGCTCGATTCCACCACTTTTCCCAAGCTTGTGATGTCAAGAGACTAAGGATGGGAATGATTATTATTCAGGTGAAGATACTGAGCTGTTAGCTCAAGGTTATATGGTTCACTATGGGGAAGAGCAGGGAATGGGACTCCTGAGAGCGTCTGAATCCAGGTCCACATTTTAGTCATTGCAGCTCCTTGATGCAATACAATGTTTGTCTGATACGCTTTGTCCTGCAATCAAAATGAAGGAGCATTTACTTATTTAGAAACTGTTTCCTGCAATGACAAACTGAGTAAAATCAAAGAGGAGACATGCAAAAATCCTTAATCCAAGTCTTGAGTTTGGGAATTTTTTATTCGAGCCATGATGAGTTATGAAAATTAATCAAAAAGCTAATGATCGTTTTTGAAATGAAAACGTGAAAGTAAATTTTGAGTGTTGCTTGGACATGTTGTTCTGTTTATAGCCCTGGAAATTTCTTACCAATTAAAAGTGAGCCCAGAAGTGCACAGAGGAGCAAAACCTTCACTCTCAGTGTTCCATTAAGTTGTTAATTAGCCATTATGTTTATGACTTTCTAAAGCAAGTTACCATAACAGACTTAGGGTAACATTCACCTTTTTTTGTGCCCTGGCAGTTTATAAATTGCAGCTTACTGTAAGGTATATTGAAGTACAAGGCTTCACAGAAGAATGTAATGGATGTAATTTGTTAAGGAAAAATTTAGATTATAATATATGTATTTCTTCTGTTAAATATGCATGTGCCAAATAATTTTTTCTGCTTGCAATTGGGTGGGAAAGGACAGATTTCTGGTTAAATCTGTGCGGGGACAGCTTCAGTTTATTGCTGGCGTTTATGAAATTGTTTTATTTTTTGTCTCAGCTCTCCTCTCACCTCTTGATATTTCTTAAATTAGCCCTTTTCTTAGTTAAAGAAATACATATAGGGAGGAGGAGTATGTGATATTTTTTTGTGAAGAGCAAAGCAGTTTGTATTCCGGAGTGATATATTTTAAATTTTTGAAAGTAAATTTATTTTTTAAAAAATATTGAAGTGGAATAAGCTGTTTTATTTGCACAGATTGCTCAAAAAAAAATCTAACTTTTAAATGTTAAAAATATATGGGTTTGGTTTTTGCAATGTAAGCCTTGGCAAAAACCTTACAGCACAGATTTTATTTGATAAATAAATCAAGAACTCCTAGAACAGCTATGTAGCTATTTTTGGTGATGTTTAGTGAAATAGTGACAGCACTGACCTTTAGAGTGTTTGTCAAGTAGGAGCAAAGTGCTTGAACCATTCACTCTAGTGATGTAAAGCTGCCAGGAATATAACCTGTGAGAATAGGTGCAAGTACAGTAATAATTCTTTATAGACCTAAGGTTTTGTTCTAGCATTTTTAATACTGTGTGTGTTTATCCATTCTTTGCCTATCACATGTCTACCGATGGTAGACTTCATATGTGAGCTGCATTGTAGTATGCCAAAATAAAAGCCAGACTGCATGGCAGTACATTAATCTACAGCATGGAGTTGGGCTCATGTAATTTAAATTATGGCCAGAGGTAATAAAAATTCCTATTACTAGTGTATAAGGGAACAACGTGAACCCTAACAGCTGTAGAACTGTTCACAAGAGACAATTTACCCACCGATGTGCTGAGGCTGGTTTATAATGTATGATGAGCTGTCACAGGCTGGACTTCTCATTTTTCGATTGTCCTATTTTTTTATCGGTAAAGTTAATAGTAGAATAGGACTGCCACTATTTCAGATAGGACTAATAAATATAGGATGTATCAGTCTGAAAATGTACAGATAAAAAGTGTACATCTTGAGAAAAAATTAACCTATCAATGTTATACTTGAATAGTATATACGTATTTTCACATTCTGAAGTACTGTTAGACTGAAAGGAATTTTAGTAAGAGAGGAAATTTCTAAAATGCAAGAAGCTTAAGAGAGATTGTATTTAGATTTGACTGAAAATCAAATAGTGTTCCTTCTGAAAGCAGTGATCAAAAATGTTGTCTCAGACTTCAGAGAGAAGAAGTTAACCATAAATACATTTCTTTCAAGAAAATAGATATCTGAATGGTAAAAAGAACTAAAATACATGCGACAGAGAACGAAGAAGCAAGTGTTTTAATCAAGGTAAGGGCATAGGTAACTCAGACTCACACAGTCCTGCTTCACCAGAGAGTTAGCAAAGTGCATTGGAAAGAAGTTCAGAATTCAACAGGACATAAATGAACAGCGTATTAGAAAATAATTGAATATACATTTGGAGCATGTAAGATCAAACCTTTAAAAGTGAGCTTTTATTGAGATAAAAAATACTGTTTTGTTGCCTTGTCAATCTCATCTATGTTTTAACCACTTCACAAAATTCTTTTAAGGTCCTGTCTTCCTCCTCACTCATCTACGTCCATGTAAAAATGAATCATTTTCAGCAGCAAAACAGCTGCAAGAGTCTGTAAAGAAGAAAGATATTCTAACTTCTTGCTTCCATGTAACACCTTAAGTCCTGTAGATTCCCCAAACCTTTTTGTGTTAAGAGTTTTTCTTCTGTGATTCTATGATTCTAAGATGTCCTTTGACTCACCAGCTCTCAGGTAGAAAACTATAGGGTTAAAGTAAAGAGTAAAAACTGTCCAGAAGTCCAGGCCAGAGACAGACAGCATATTCCTTTCCTTTTGCTCAGTCAATTTTGGTAATTAGAATGGAATTAGTCAAACTGGAATTTGGCCATAACATTTGGGCTGATGCCCAATAATTTTGCACTTATTCTGGGACACTTGAAAAAAGCATCTTGAGAACTTTCGTAATGAAAAGTGGCAAGCACTTGGCTTTAAGGACCTGTTTCTCCAGTCAAGGAAAATCATCTAAGCCTTCACATCTGGCACTAAATCTCTTTGAAACTGTTGTACTTCAGGAAGTGTGTCCTGAAACTTCTGCGGAGCGTTGACTCTGTGGGCACTCACAGCAGGAGAATATTTATCGAGAGCGGAAATGCATCCTTTGAGCAGCAAGTCCCAAAGGCCAGATTGACCCAGATCTTTGGTTACCACAGTGGGAAAAACTGTGAGTGGGAACTGACAGTTGGCTGGACAGTTTAATTTCTTTCACTAGGGTTTTTTTCCAAGTATGCTTTGCTTCTGGCTAGGAAGATGGCATCTTCTGAATTGCTGGTATCATTCCTTGCAGCTTATGGACTTAAAGAAGATCAGGCCAAAACTTAGCCTCATCTAATGATGTAATTGTGAAGAACAAAGCCATGTCTAAAGTTAGGCAGTGCCAAAACACAAAAAAAGCAATTTTGCAAGTTGGCCTTCTGCAACTGCAGCAAATATCTTTACATAATATGAAGGCAGCACTCCCAAAAATTCAGCGGTATCTTATGCAAGGTAGCTGGCCAGTGAGCATCACCCTCTGAAATATTCTTCAAGAAAGGTGTTGTTCCTTATGAAGGAGAATTAACAAGTAGAAAAAGAATAAAGCCATAAAGGCAGTAGTGACAGATCAGGGGGGCGAATGAATCTTAAACGCTATACATATTTCTTTTCCACCAAGGGATTCTTATGGCGTAACAGTATTTTTCATCTCTAATCACTGGTGCTGCATGTCAGTATCTCTTATTCCTTTCCCGATTTGAGTGACACAGTGTGATATGTCTAATGACAACTAGAACAAATTTCAGTAATGAGGTCACCTTGGGCCTGTATTACTGTCTGACTGCTGTTTTCCATAGAAATTATTTGTGAAAGCAGACCACATGCTCTGCATAACTTCCTCTGCTTTACTGAGAGTGACGAAAGGGAGCTGTGTTAAAACTTGCAAGGTGCAGATGGTTTGCATTGATCTATTCCTGATTTTGAGCTGTAAATTGATATGTAATGAGAAAGCTGCCACTTTAGTCCCTGGAAAAAAAAAAAAGTTTATGGATTTGTTTGAATTGCTTAGCTTTTCTTTATAAATGTAAAATCATGCAGCTTCTAACTGATGATGGGCAAACATATGCCAGCAAGGAAAATAATAAACATTTGAGAGATGAGCCCAAATGAAAATCTAAAGTCAAAAACCTAACTTTGCCTCCAGCTTAAGTTGAACTGGGATTTTGAAAGATAGTGTAGCAAAGTAACGATCCTGAGAGACAGTGAGATAGCAAAAGTCAAGTTAGAACTTCTCTAATTATAGTAAAATTCCACTGTTTGCTACAATACAGTAGCAAATAAAAAAAAAAGAGAAGTATTTCTGCTTCTACTGTGTCACAGAAAAATGGTTGTTTAGAAATTTTGCTCACTGTTCCAAACAGAAAGGAAAGAACTACTGTCAAATCTGCAGTCTGCGGTGGTCTCAGGATATCATTCTGCTGTCCACCATGCAAAGTAAATCGGGAATACTTGAACAGCGACATCATCTGTTTTGGATTGGATTAATTCCAAAGACTTTGGGGGATTTGAATTACAGTGAGGTAAGGGTAGCAATGCATCTACTGGCTATGCACTAGCTTTCATCCTATAAACATCAGCTGAGTAACTTTATTCACTCTAAGCACAGCATTTCTGTGGGACTGCTCATAAATGTACTCTGCTGTGTGCACCATCATTTAAGTTTTCTAGATTGACAGGAATGTAAGGAATCATGAGTGGATAGGAGTATGGATTCAGTGGTTAAAATAACACCTTATTGAGGAAAGATCTTGTGAAGAGAGTGTGTTAATAAAATATTTTTGACATATAGTCTAGTACAAAAGAACAATTTTTACTCTCCTTTTGGCTCTGACAGGAATATCCTGCAACCGTATTTTCTACTAGGGATAAATAGGAAGTGATAAATAGCCAACTCCTGTCCTTTACAATGCCGCTGTTCACTCAGTATTAAATAAGATGGTGCTGAAGTAAGAGACTATGAAATGTTTGGGCAAGAATCCCCACCAGAAAACTAGCTATAGCTCTTAAAAATTTGCACCATTTCTCATTAATTGAGTGATCATTTTTTTATCAGTTAATGGATTTCATTGCATCTTTGTGTGCATTTCAAACTCACAATACACTTACAGAGCTACATAAAGAAGATCACCAGGCCAGGAATCAAATTATAACTAAATCAATACATTGATCAGAAAGAACATTTCTAAATTAGCTCAATTAAGGTGTTTTTTTCTAGTACATGGGCTTATAAAAATCCAGGCAAAGCTTACACTGCCTGCTTAGTGCTTTCCACAGAGAGGTGTAAAAAATTCTTTAAAACGAAAGCTTTTTCCTGAGAACTAATCCTGAGAGTTTTGCTGTCTCCTTGCAACACTCATGCTTACTGAAGCTAATTGGTCCTGATTCTGTTCTCTGATTTATAGTTAGTCAGAAGCTAAAATTAATTGAAGTCAACGGAGCTATACCAGTACGAGATGTTCTGATCACATATTAAATGCTATGAAGGTAAAATCAAGTCCAGTGTTTTCTCATCTGTAATTCTATTAATTCAGAAAATCAGTGCTTTTTGAAATTTGTTACTGTTTTTACTAGTAATAAGATGTTCAAGGAAAAAGAGCTGCTTTTTTTCACAAGCCAGACATCATCCGTCTACACTTTCATTGTCTGTATTCAGATTCTTGTATTTTAATGTCACTCACTTCTTTGCTTTGGAAAAGTCTATCAGATCTGTTATCTCAGAGCCTTCCTTGGAGTAAACAGACAATGTCCTGCTGACAGTTGGTGTGGCCTTAGATTTCAGCTGAACTGTTTTATACACTTTTACCAAAGGCTGACCCTTCAACATTTGCTGAAAGATTTGTTTCTGAATTGTATTTTATTTACGCAAACTGTATCCCCAATGTTGAGTTAAAAATTGAAGAGCAAATAAAAAATGTATTGAACTTCTCTTGGATGTTGGCCTGGAACTTCTAGAGAGTAGACGTATGTGGCTAAAGCATGCTACTAATGGCAACATCATCTTCCCCATTAACTTGGGCGTCATTTTCAGTTCTTTTACCCTTGTTCTTTTCTTCCTCTATAGGCTGGGCCTAAGTTATGCTGACTCTCCAACATTTTCTCTTTGCGTCTGGCCAACTCAAATGTAACTCTGACACGTACCAAGTTTAGCTGTTAGGTTTATCATTGTAGCTTGTGATTTGACCATTTCATTCCTCTTCTTAAGTATCTCTACAGGCTTCCTTTGTTCCATTAAAAATTCATAATTCTTTATCTTGTCTTCCCTATTTACCTGACTGTGTAATAAAATTATGTTGTATTCCTTACAACCTTCCTGATATGCAGTCATGTTTCATACTCCTTTACTTCCATAATCTTCCAAGTCAGGTTTCTCTTCTTCCTACTGTAAAGCTAAATGTCTAAAATTAAGCTTCCAATTCCACATTTAGGTCCACAACTACCAAAAGCCTTTTCCTTCTGAAGAGCTGTGTACTTTTAGTACCCAATGAAATCAAGACTACAGAAAATAAGTGAACAATTTTCTCTTGTTTCTTGCTAATTAGAAGTAAAATATTTCACTGTGATAAAATTTACTTTCTGGAGAGTTAATTTTGCAGCATAATGCTAGATTAAGAATTGTTGGCAATATGATTTGTAAACAGTGACTTACTTTGCAGCATTCTCAGAATTCCAAACATTTTATGCTGTGTAATCTATGTTATGATGGTGTGACCGTTCTTTCTAAAGTCTAGTTTGTGTGAGAGAGAATTGGTGCCAAGTAAGAAATTTCAGCTAAGGTTCTTACACTGTTAAAAATCAGCAGCAGAATATCTTTAATTTCAGTCACATTGGACTGGATTTCAGACTACATCCTCTAGTTCAGATATTTTCACTTCTGATATCTTTTGGAGGATGCTTCACTCCGTGCAGAAAGAGTGGAGGTAACATAAGTAGTTTATGTAGGTTATGTAGGCTCCTTATTTTGGGACTCATGCCGTCCTACTCCTATCAAATATTAAATGTGATTTAAATGTTCATTGTGTTCCCACCATTGCAGAAAGGACTAAAATGGTCTCTGAAGGTGCCTCCCTCACTGACACAGAGTTCAGACAGCTCAGCCTTAATTCCTCTGCCCACCCACAGCTGTCTGATGCCTTCTGAAATGGTACTTGATACTTGCATGTGAATCATCAGGTATGACACAGGGCATGCAGAAGATCTGTGCCATTCTACAGGGGCTGCTGGAGGTCAGATAAAGTAACCATGGTCGTCTTAGGTATCACTAGATACCAGTGAGTAAAAACTACAGTTTAGGCTGGAGGTGGGGTTCACCCTAGGTGTGCCGATGTATGAGATTATTATTTGCATTCCTACTACAGTGAATAGTTACTTGTATTAGCTGAAATTAGTGTAGGGCTCTACCTTAAATAAATGCAATAGCTCTTTTGAATTCCTTGGCATTGTTGACTGGATCAATGTGTAGGACACAGACAGACACCTATTCTTGGTTGTCTTAATCTGAGAGCTGACTCTCATTCTAGAAGTAAACTTTTAGAGTTCGTCTTTGATGTTTATTTACCTGAAGAATTAAGTATTTTGTTATGAATTTACTTGCCCTATGAGTTATCTAGTTTTCTAACTGCCTTGAGCAGTGGATCTCTGACTGTTGGGGCCACTGTACTGCATGCCTGCTGACATGATCCAGAGCATAGTTCTGGCCCATCACAACTAGGATTTTTACCCAATCCCTGAGTATGGCTAAAGGAACAACACGGTTTAAGGTCCATTACCTGTAGGTAACAAGACTGCATCAGATTTTGCTTTCTTTATAACCCTCCAGCACTTTCCCTGAAGGATTGAGGACATCAAATACCCTGTATATGCACTCATAGTATACTCCAGGGAAATCAGCATATAAGATTTTCATGCAACAGAAATATTTCTCTGGTGAACTACAACACAGCCCTTATTTCAGACATCTTGACCCCCTCCCTGCAAGCATTAAATAGTTATGCCTTATGGTCATAAAGTAGTGCAAGGGCCCAGAGGAGACCCATGAGCAAGGGTGGGTAGAGCAGAAAGGAGCCTCAAGACTAGAGCTCAGTCAGTAGTTGGACTTGGTGATCTTAAAGGTCTTTTCCAATCTAAAAGATTCTATGATTCTATTGTTTGAAAAGAGATTTGATAGACAAGAGGTGATAAATAGTAAGTTTGAGTTATAAATAGAGCATAGGTGTTAAAATGCTGGATGACATTGGGTGGGGAGTTAGTGATCCACATAATGTAAAAATTTGATGAAGTGTAGACTGCAGGATGAAATAAAAACAGGCAAGGGAGATTTTTGTTGACTGTGGAAGAGAAGGCTTCACTTTGTGAAGAAAAAGGTGGAAAGTTATCGACTGTTTTCCTGGTACAGTGAGGAAGGTCAGAACAGTGGCAAATGTTGGCTGTTTCTACATTATAGTCTTGATGCAAGTGGAAGAGTTGGTGTCCCCAGAGGTCCCCGTTTGTGCTGAATAGTCCTGGTAAAAATCAGAAGGCTGTAGAACATTGCTGATTCATTAAATCCCCAAAGATGACTTCCTTTGGTAAAGTTATATTCACACAGCTGAAGTACTGCATGATTCTTACATTTTGCACTGATCAGTGAATACAACCAAGAAATGTTTGTGGGGCAATTATCTCTGATTTTTGTTCTAAGGCAATGATAAAGGATGTTCTTTATCCTGTATATCAAGAAAGAAAGCAGACAAGGATAAATCCCTCTATTGGAATACAGTTCTTACTTTGAAATGCTCATGAAAATTCGGAATCATTAGGCTATTTCTAGCCTATAAAAGCAAATTATGTGATACATTTGTTGAGAAATTTGCTCATAGATACCAAAGCCCATCTGAACTAAAGGGATCGAACAAAAAAAAAAATCTCTTTTTTTCCCTTAATGAGAAATAATGTTATGGACAGTTTGAATGGCCGTGAATGTTAAGGAATTATTTGAATATCAAGGGTGATTACAGACACTAACATACACTATGTTCCTAATGGTCTCAGATAATTACTGCTATTAGGCTAAACATAAACAGGAGTTTTGCTTGTTGCTGTGTTCACAGGGTCTTATATTGTTCTTAAAAGATTAAATAATTATTGCTTGAAATTCAGGATTGGTTAGAACTCTTTTTACTTTTCAGTATGGTTCAAAACATTTCTTGAGTTTCTGCCTGTTCCTACATGCAGGGAATAACTGAGGCCACAATACCGGAACCAGTAGCACCCATGGTGTATTTTGTTGTTTGTTTTACAATTCACTAACCAACAGTGAAAGTCTAAGCTCCTTAGCACACTGATCAGGAGCAGGGGCTACATGACATGCCCACATCTCATATCCTTCAAACCTAAAAAGGAATGGTCAGGGAGATCTAATTATAAATGTGTCATTCTGTATTTACTTTGAAAGAAAAGCTCATTGAAGGACCCTTAATGTAGATGACAAGTGAATAAACTGAAATGTACCCCAAGCTGATTGCTACCAGAGAGATTACAGGATTAAAGGAGCTGTGTTGCTTTCCTCATTGCCTCTTAAGGAAAAAAATTCTTAAAAAAAATCCACCACATAATGTATTTCTTTAGCTTTTCACATTGTATTTCTAATGATAGAAAGGCATTTACTATTTAAGGGAAGCACTATAGGTTGGGTTAATCAACACAGATAATGCAAATCTTCTTCCTTTCCCTTATTATTTTGCTATTGTTAACATTAGTCATTTTGAGGGAAACGTAACTAGACACTAACTGCAGAATACACGTTCCCATACGTAGTGCATCTCCTCTGAATAGTTCAGTCTGGTGTGAGGAAGTAATTTTTGCCCAGTTACTCTGCAATGCAGCTCTCTTGATTTTTCTTAACATAGGTCCTGGCTTTCTCCCAGGGGGAGATTTCTGAATTTTTTTCCATCATTGTTAAAGGTCTACTCCTCATTTTCCCCTCTGATTTAGCCCTTGCACAAAAAAAAAGATAAGGTTTAATCAAAGACAGCGTCATCTCTGCAGCCACAGGCATTGACTTGGCTTCCCTCTGGAGCCAGGATATGCTATTTCTGAACTGGCTGAAAGATGTGCTGCGGAGGAACGCGTGGCAGTTGTCCCCTGCTTTGCTGCTTTTTGTGCATCACATCCCTTCTGGAGGGTTAAACGCCCTGTAAGGGCCCGAGTTCCTTTGCCATGGTTTCCTTCTTTCCATTCGTCCCCTCAGCTGCACAGCATCCCCGCGGGAATACCCACGCTCTGTTTATTTGCATTTTCATGTCCTTGAATACCGGTCAGCAATGCAGCTTATCACACATTGATTCTGGCTTTCATCTTTTCGAGTTGTGGGTATTATTTGTTATATTTCAGGTGCCAGTATGAGTGATTGTCATCCACAGACAGATGTGCTTTTGAGGTGGCAAAAAAAAAGATTGACATGACTTTTGACATGATTTTTGTCAAGACTTTAGCATGCCATTTGCTGGAATACCTAGTCTAATGAATACCTTTTACTCCTCCGAGATGGGCAATCTAATGTTATGCTATCTTTTTTCCTCTTTGATATCTAAATGTCAATCATCAGTGGGAAAATTATGTTAGTGAATAGGTAGCATGCAATTTATCCCATAGAAATTAAATATCTATCTGGGTTAGCAAAAAGAGTCTTTTCCATACCCAAATGCAATTTCTGCATCTAATTTTGTGCTTGCCAAAATCTCATTTGCACATATGGAACATTGTTTTTGTAAGTCATCATGGAGTGAGTGTTTAATACGTGTGGTGTTATTTTTAAAATAATTTTGTACATGTGCTGCTAACAAAAGGAAAGTTACTGCCAGCAGTAGAATTAGGGCTTCTTGTTTCTCCAGGGAGTGCTCTGACCATTGACTTAAACTAGTAGCTATTGTAGCCTGAGGCAGGAAAAGCCTTGTTGTTTCTCCATAGACAACATTCTTACACAATGCAACTCCTTTATTTAAAAATTCTTTTGGCGGTTGTGTCTTAATGCAAATGTGAACTATGCCATCTCTGAACTGAAGCTAAGAATTCTCATATTTTACAGTCACTGAAATCTGAATTATGTTGGGAATACTATGGAGATGCTCACAAGAAACTTATTGTTTACCACGAATGATTTCATCATGACTAATGCTATCATAAGAAAGTCCAGAGAGCTAATGATTTTCATGATTTCAAAGCACTGTAAAAAAATCATTATTCCTTACTATGTAAGCTTTAAAATATCAGCAAATGTTTGTTATGTTTTCTATTGTATTTTGTTTTTTGAGACATGTTGGGGCTGACTGATCATTCCTTTTATCTTTTTTTTTAATTTGTTTTCTAAGGATAAGCAACATGAATTTTAGCTGAATAAAGACATAAGAAAAATTGCCCCTCTGAAGAATGGGAGGGTTTGGTGTAATACATGTGGGGTTTTATGTTCCAAAGGCAAAGAAAAGGGGGTGACAGAGCTATCTCTGTTTATGTTGTACTAACTGAGCCAGGAGTCTGGGCCATAGCGTGGTCAGTGGGTTTCTGGACCCTGACAAAAGCACATGTGAAATGTGTGGCTTTCTCCAAGCATTATCACTATCTGCTACTCAAGGAAAATAAAAAAAAAAGGTCTGCTGAGGGATTTAGTATTTCCAGGCAAATGGTGAAGTCTCATCCATTCATCATCTTGCCTACTCGACAACTTTTCACCTCTCCTGACCAGGGAATCAATCATGTTATAATTAGGCTATTTGACAGTGTTATTGCAATATAAGCAGTGCCTAAGTCTACCATAAAATAGCATATTAATGCAGAAATCACAAGAGACAAACTATCTTTGTGATTCAGTAAATGCAGCTGCTTTCGCAATAGCAGATCAATAATACTGGATGAAATTTGGCTTCAGCCTCTAAAACACCACTTAAAGAGTGAAACGGGGAGGCTTTCTAAAAGCAATTTACCTAAAGTTGTCTTAAGTCATCACAGTTCATAACTCATTGCTTGAGGTATAAAGCTGGGGGGGAAACACATACTCTAGCAAGTAAATGTATAGCAAAAGCCTCTATTAACAATAGTGCTCATGATGGGTGTGAATTCGTATACAGAGATGTACACACAAATGCAAATATGTGCATTATACCTTTAAGTAATTTATTACAACCAGATGCAAATAGTTTTGTTTAAAATTCTGTCTTTAAGCAAGAAAACTAGTAATGTGTGTAGACTGGAGGTGATTCATATCTGAACATGTGCTTGGGGAAGTTTTCTGTGTGTTGTGTGCATTCTAGATGACCTTGAACAACCTGTACCAAGAAAGAGAGAAAAAAACCCCACCACTATATATAAAAGATGCCTACTTATATAGTTATTAGGCATTTGATGAAAAAATAAAGTTTATTCAGGCAAATGCCAATATTTTAACTTCTTTTCAATCTGCATAAAATTAAAAAAATGCAACTTAAAGAAGAGACTCTATGAAGAAATTTTGAAGTAAATGTATTTCTAAACTGCTGTTACTTAAAATTTCATTTGAGGAATGTCAAAACAGTTCATCCTGACAATCTCAGCACATATAATATTGAATTGTGGGAAACAATACTGCATTTTTTAGAAATTAGGTTTTAAAACAAGTGCAAATAGAAATAGAACAAGATTGTACCATCAGGACAAAAGCAAGTAAGAAAGCCCAATGTTCCATTTTTATTTGAAACATTTAAATTTTTCTATTTTTACTATAAAAAGCAACATGTTGGCTTAAAACTTTCAATTTCAGTAATGCAGTCTTTCCTGATGGAGGATGCTTGTCTGGAAAAATGTTGCTACCTCTGTCAGATGAGTGCTTTGAGATAGGCACTCTTCTCTGAAAGGGACCATTAATTTTGAAGGTGACAATTTCTGCAGTAAAGGAATAAGGTGGACAAGGGTTGACATTACTTTGTCAAGAGGGAATCCAAATAATTTCTTCCTCTTAAAAGAGAAAGAGACCATACATTTGTTTGCCTCACGAAGTTGCCTGCAGCTTCATTTTGGGCTGGAGAGAAGAGAAAATTGGATCAGACGAATGCATGTGGGAGATGGGGTGCGTGTATTTGTGTCACTGCGTGTGTCCCTCAGCGGCTGTAATATTGTTAGGGCAAGAGGGGGTTGGGTGTTTTTCCACCATCATGCTATTGTCTTAATATTGTAGCAAAACAGGGGAGAAGGATTTGAATGACTCATGGTCAGAGACATAATCTCTGGACAAACCCAGAAAGCCAATGAGTGCAAACTCAGTCCCTCTTTGAATGAAGCTGATCTCTTAAATTTTCCATTTCCTATCCCATCCTGATGATGTTGTTTCTGTAACTTTTCCCTGAATATATAAAAATGCTCAGCATCTTTGTTGTTTCCTTCCATTACAAAAGGCAAAAAAACCCCCACGGTTCCGCCATTCACAAAAACCTGCAGCCCTGTCGGTGGACAGATCTTTTCATTCATGCACACATGGAAGAGGGGAAAGTACTTTGAAGAGAAAAACTAATATGCATAAAAGTGGTCTCCAGAGTATATTTTTGAAGAAGTGCTCTGCTCAAATTCACGCACAACTTTGGTTAATGGAATTTCTGCACCTATCCCCCCTGGAGGGCTTTCGAAATGTACTCTGTTTATGAACAACTAATTAAATGTGTTTTCTGGTATGAAGGTAATTAGTTGGTTTTAACAATTATTCCGGTACCATAAGTAAAAGGTAATGATGAATTTTAATTTTAAAATGTTGATTCTGTTCCCACACTGAAATAAGTTTGCTGTATGCTAAAAGGCAGGTGCCACCATCTTTCCAATTTGATAGTCAGATAACCAAAAAAAGGAAAATTCTTCTCTGTTTTTTTTGGAAGTGTCAATGTTAAGGCTCTAATCCTTAATTCAGTGGAGTTAGCAGACCTAGGCTTAGATGAGAACTTGAGTTGTTATAATTGTAGGCACTCAATTTAAAAAATATGCATATATACGTATAGGCATGCACACACACACACACACACACAGAGCTTGAACCTAATCAAGAAAAATGTTCTTTGGTTTATGAGGTCAGATTAGATGATCATAGTGGTCCCATCTGGCTTTGCAATTCATGAGGTTAATTTATTGATACAACTGAAAAATAATGTATAACTGTGCAAAATTAAATTTGATATATGAAGACTGATAGCTGCTAAATAGAAGAGGTAAATGAAATTTCATTAATCGTGACAAGAAGTCAGAGTTATTTGTTCTTCTAAATTTTATTTTTCTTAGCACCAGAAAGAATGTATTCTCATGGTGATAGTTTGAGGCTTTTTTTTTACCTTCTATTTACTTCATTTTTCATAATATTGTAGCAATTGTTATATCAGCAAAGCAACTCTTTGTATGTTTTAATTTTACAAGGTCAGCATGTGCTCCAGTAATTGTGATGAGTTTTGACAAATATAGAAAAAAATACTTTTTGCCTAATTGGTATTGTAATCTTGTGTAGCTCTGAAAAGAATGAATACCATCTATGCTGTGTAAATTAGCATTTATGTAAAACAAATATTTGTGTTTCAGTCAGGGCTCCTGCACCATATTGTTCTGTAGAGTCTGGCTTAAATGACACCACTGGATGCCTTGCTTCACCTTCACAGTGCAAAATAATCAACATTACTTGGTGATTCCGTCCTATAACTCCAATTAGTGCTTTTTTGTCCCATTATTACTCTCTATTTCAAATAATGTTGTGTAAGCCGATCTATGGTTGAATGCTTTTCTAATTCTTGAAGAGCAGTATAATGTCTTCACATTCCATTTCAGTAAATGAAAATAGCCAAGCCTAGAGGTGACTAACACAAATGGCTCATATATATGACTAATATCTTCTCTAGGATGAAGTGACAATCCTTGAAGGCTACAAATGATTTTAAAATATGTTTTGTGCAATCCAAAATTGCATTTTGGAGAGTGATAAGGTAACACCCAAAGTTCTGCACAGCCCTTAGGAATGGAGGGTCTGCCTTCAGTGAGGGTAGAGCCAAACGCCCTAGCTCTTCAGCAGTGCTCCTTATCCAAAAACTGATTTTTGTTGTTGATTATTGCTAGTATTCTGTTGTTATTATGGTGACAGTGAAGAACAAAGTTTGCACAACTGACCATTGCAGCTTTGGGCCATTAACAGCTATGTGGTGAGATACCTTGATCTAACCTCATCAAAGTCTTTATTAGGAGCACTGGAATTCTGCTCAGTGCTGTTTAACTTGACATATCACCAGAGTTTCTCAATACCATTGCTCATGAAAGGAAAAATAGAAATAAGATTTTGTGTTTCAGAATGAAATGTACTTCTGTGCAATATCATCATGCTGCTGACTTGTATTCAAGTTTCTATGTTTTTTGCTACACTGGTGCACAGTTTCTTTATAGTATTTCTCACAGATGCTGAAATTTGAAGGTAGATCATGACCAACAATTTTAAGATACCTATTATTTCTAAGCATTATCTTTTTACTGGTGATATTGCACTTAAAAGGGTGAAACACATTTTTGCATGTCCACAAGTTCATTTATTTTGTTGTAGAAGGCAGAGAGGATGCTCAGGCATGTTTTACATTCGGTGAATTCCTCCTGACTGTTCCCAGTTACCTTCTCCTTCTTTACATGCCTAAGAATGTGTTCCAAGAGGACTATTAAAGTTACAGTGAAATATTTCTCATATTGGAAGACTAACTCCCCTTAATTACTAGAAATATTTGGAGTATTTTTAACTTCAAAAGACTGTATAAACTTTTTTACAGTGTACTTACCTTTGAGAAGTAATGTCATAAACTGTAGAACTTCTCACTCCGACATTGCTAAGTCTGTCTTTCATTCCTGTTCTCTCCATGTTTCCAGACTTCATTCTGTAAGATCACACGTAAAGTTTTTAATTGTTCTGATTTCTTAAAATAAAGAAAAAAATTCTTCTTCCCCAGTTCAAGTTTCTCTATTTGCCTGTTATGTTCTTCTTTCGCATTGCTGGCTGTTGCTGTAACATTTGTTACTTCTGGATTTTTGTGATTGGAGAGCGACTGAGTCCTCTGATGATCAAATATTTTACAGAGGCACTTGCAAACAGGCAGAAGTTCCTATTACCCATTTGCTTAACTAAACCCAAGATTTATGGGGAGGAGAGCATCCCTGGGAAGGTTTTGCAAGTTGTTGTAGAAATGACACATCATGTTTAATCTGTGAGGTCAGCTGAGCCTCGATGCCTCACACATCTTCAGATCGATCCTAAGCACCTGTAAGTAGATCTGTAAACCTATTCCTTTGAAGCACATTGCCATGAGAAAGAGCTGTATTACTGTGACTTTGGGAGCGCCTTTACTCCCACCACAGTACAAAGGATATCCGCATGAATACTTAAGTGGGAGGTTGAAATTGGAATTGTATGGTTCACAGCATTTCACTTTAGAAGGACTAAAAAGCATCCTTCTCTCTGTACAGTTTTTTTAATTTTCTTCTTCTGAGTATCACTTGGCCTTTAGTTAACTGAAGGCTTTTTAGACTGCTGGAAATAAAATATCAAATTAGGTTCAAATAGCTGCCTTTTTATCCTGGCAGCTGCAGCTGGCTTCTTCTCACCTGGAACCTCTTTTAACTTGACATTAGGGAGAAAAACTCTTCCTCCAAACCTCATATAATAACTTTTTCCACATTTGTCTTCTTTTGTGTTCTGTGGGGTATGTCATCCCTAGGATGTGAGGTCAGGGGATGAAGCATAAAATGTATACCCTGCTGGAGAGTGCAGAAAGTGCTGCTCCTCAGCGCTGCTCATGCAAGCCTCTGAAAAAGAGGTAGATGGCAGCCAGGTATTGGTGATGGAGGTGTCCCATGTGCCACCAGCAGTCAGCAGGGCACAGACATCACTGCTGCTTGTGGTCCCTGGGAGCAATTCCTGCACCATCACAGATCACTGCTCTTCCTACTTGCTGGCTTTGCTCCCTGTCCCAAAAATGCTGAAGAACCATTTTGTTGTCCTCTCCATTTTCCACAAACATCTTTCTGTTCTCCAGAAAATGCTGAAGAACTTTTTTGTTGTCCTCTCCATTTTCCACAAACATCTTTCTATTCTCGGACAGATTAATTTATCCTCTATCTGTTCTTTAGTTTCCACTGGGAGCCAAAAAAGCCAACAACTCAGTATCTTCAGTTTAAAGCAGGTTCCGAGAGTTTGCACTGAATGTCACTATTTTTGTTGTTGTGCTTCTTTTTTTCTTACATATTAGATTTCTCACCAAAGTCCCAGCTGTTTTCTCTTATCCTTTCTCTATGGTTTTACAATAAAGAAGCTGATGATGAAGCACGATCCTATCAGACATGTGGCAATCAGCACACAAGAGCTGAAGTGCTGGTTCTCCAGTGTGCTTTACTGGCAAAGCCATTTCTTTCACTTTAATCAGTATTTTTATTGGCTTTTTCATCTGCACTGAAGCTTATTGGACTCTGCAGTTCTAACAAATGCAGGTTGTTACAAGGGCATGCAGAAGCGCAGGTTTTTTTATGTGTCCCGTAGGAAGAAATACAGAAGGGATTGCTCAGTTGATTGCAGAGATAGAGAAGTGGTGCATGACTATTCGGAGTGGATGTTATGATTTGTCTGGTTGACTCTGATGCCAGCTGAGATTGCAATGATGACTAGAGGTGCAACTCCCAGAAGGTCAACCTTCACTTGAGCTGTTCCTGTAATGGACTTACAATGTATTTTTGTGTTAAGACTCGGCTCGGTTTGAACTCTGCACTGATTGAATTACTTGATGAGGACCAGCAAACACAATGATTCCTCTTAGGAGTTTGTGTTTGATAGCACCCCGATCTCTAATTTACTGTGTGCATGTGCTGGAATGCAAATCATTCTCACAGGGTTGTATAATCAGTGTTTATCCTGACCTGTTTTTTGAATAAGTACATTGTGTAATGACTCTGATTTTATAATTTTCTATTTTTTATTAAAATAATAGCTAAAAATCTTTCCCTTAGATAAATTGAGACTTGGGGCTCGTAGAACTGACCTGATAGCCAATGTTTTCTTCTTCAAATATCTTTTTAAAACTTATTTTTGCTATCATGTATCTTCTCTTATAGTTCTGATCATTAAGGTTGTGACAGAAGGAAAGAGTCTCATGATGAAAATATTTTTTTGGACCCGCTGTTATAGCTGGAAAAAGCAAGTAAACTGCAGAATCCATTGAATAAAAGCTGTTTGCTTCTTTTACAAATCTTGTCTCACACTATGTGTCAACATAAATCACTTACTAGTGGGCAGGTTGAGGACAGATGAATATGGATGGTGTTTACAATTCTTCTTTTATAATAATAAAAAATAATGATGTGTATATTTGATTGTGCGCTGCTCCATCCTTCTAAGTCACTTTTTTCTTTCACAGTATGGAGCGCATTTATCTGCTGTAATCTAAACATCAAAAGTTAGACATGTAAGTCTGAGTTAGTCACTTTATATTCCCTCGTAGTCAGTACAGAGAGGGAGATACCTCTGTTTGCCTTATTTTCAGATAGGTATCCACGATATGTCAGAGCTTTTCCTTCTAGATCTACATATGTCTCTACACAGATAGTAAAGCATGGGCTTGAGCATCTGACTTGAACAGTGATTTATCATGAAACTATAATGCAGCTTTTCTGGTTAGGTATTTATTTCCATCTTCGTATCACTTAGCACAACAAGGCATTGAAGATGAAGGCAATAGAAGTACATGGTGGTGGCAATATATTTTCTCTAGGTAAGAAGTAATTGTCAGTAGAAAATGACCAAGTTTAAAATGTCAGCCAAGTAATCATTTAGTTAGGACCAGTCTTCATGTGTGGTCTCTTTATGTCCCACTCTTTGGCATGACACTTGATCACTGCTGTCTTTGTCCTTCTACCACTCCACACATCCTCTGTTCAGTGCCACAGTAGTGCCAAACTCACTTAAAACTCATCCGAAAGCTTGGATCAAAGGGGATTCATGGAAAGCAAAGAGACAGAGCCCTAAGCCCTGATGATTCAAAGTTTTTTTTGCATCTTGTTCCGAGTTTGGAAAGCGTGATGCATCAACTAGTAAGTGTTCTTGTCTGCTAATACCAATAAGAGAAATCATGCAACCTTATCATTTGAGGAGTAAGCTTGATCTTTGAGGAAGCATTTAGAAATCCATAGTGTTTATATTTTGATACTAGAATATTATTTGAAGCAAATAATTATATACTGTGACATACACAAGTTAAATACTGTTCCAAGCAACACTGCACTTTTAGTTGATGTACTAGCAGTAAAATCACAAAAGCATTTAGGAAGCGTTAGATGTTCTGTGCAAAATGTGTCTCATCCTCTAACTGAAAAACCTGGACAAGTAAGCAGCCTAGTGGGATTTCTAAAATACTGAACAGATACCAAAATAACCAATAAGAAACAAGGCCAAAATTTGTCATATAGTGAGTCACCTTGTTGTGACAAAGTGCTCAGCAACCCATTGTTTTGAGCTGATGATTTTCTGTGACTGTGAAAATAGTTAATGTTAATGTAAATCATAAAAGTTTTAAAAACTCCAATACTTTTGTAAAGGAATAAGTGTTGATTATGGCAAGTGCAGAAGCAAAGCAAAAAAAAATCCTGGGCTAGTTTAATATAAGATCAGAACAGGACAGCTTTACCATTCTCATCTACCTCCAATACCTTGTATTTCTCTCCCAGCAGTATTGGACAGGATGCTTTTTAGATGGCTACGGCTATGTCCTAGAAGCACAGTTTTAGTGGCCCTTCCTTTTTTCTGTATTTTTAGAACTAGAGAGAGTATTTAATTTATAAAAGATATTTTTTAGTTTTAAAGTGGAGTTATTCAGAGCTAGTGACATCTTTTCTTTTAGATGAGTTCATCATTTACCTCACTGTGACTTCAAAATAATTTTCTTCCAGCCTATTCTCTTATAATAAAATTAAATCACATTGCTAGAAGGTGAACTCACTAAAAGAGATTTGAGACTTTTATTCCATTTCTACAATATTTTTCTCCATTTGTTGGCTAGCTTTCTGTGTAAATTTGAAAAATGCAGCATCGTAAGCCAAGAAAAACTACCAGTAGTGCTGAGGCCAGAGTCATGTACCTGAAAATATACGACCTATAGATATTTTTTAAATTGCTCTAGTGATTTTCTGGGATAAATAATTTACATGCCCATGAAATGTATTCATAGAGCTTCTTGCACTACTCTGCTTTCATATAACCTTACGATTTGAAAATGGGTCTTTCCAGTCAAGAGGTTTGTCCTCATCTATTCAAAGAGAATGATATTTTTGAGAGACTAAATACAACAGAAAATTAGTTTTATATTTCTTTCTGCATATCCCTATAGTTCACTACCTTTGCCCCCTGGTCTGTGTGCTGATTACTTGGGATACATCACTAAGTAACATTCCAATTGTAGCACCCCGAACAGATACCTAAGATAGCCTTTAGTGAGCTGGCTCGGGTACAAGAAGCGGGTTGGTTACTTTATGGTGTTTTGAGCTGATTTACCCATCTTCTCTTCAGGGCTAATTAGCCCAGGCGAAATGCCAGGTTAAATGGTTCTGCTACCCGATGTAGCCTGTTAAAAGATACCTCACGTACCTCTGCTTGCTGCCAGATTTGCTATGAGAAGTCATCTGGGCTACTAGCTACCAACAAAATCCTGCTGGGGCCCATGAGCAGCCATGGAAAGTCAGGCTTGCAGAGCGAGCTGAGCTATGCTGAGATGCTTGGCTGTAGAATGCTTATGGTGGACCAAAAGCTTCTCAGCTGCCCTGGGGTTGCATACCGGGTAACATTACATTCACTGTTCAGATAGATATGTGCTTTAAAACACCTGCTGAATTTCAGCCGAATTTTATATGAAATATCTTTTTGTATATGCATATTGACATTTTTTTCCTTGGAATTTATGCTACTAAAGTGTAGACGCTAGTATACAACGATAAATATCTTTGTTTCTATATGAGTATATTTTTATTGAATAAAAATTGTGTATCTGGAATATCCCTGTGGTTAGTAAAGGATATGAAGTGTTTGAAATACTAGTGTAGCAAAATGGCCGTATCGGGGCAAGACATGGTGCTCAGTTTCCTATGGCAAGCGTGTAATTTCCGTTCTCATTAGGGGCAGTTACATACCTACCATAAGAGGAGCACAGTTCCTTGAGAAATATATTCTTTGCAATGTAACATTACATATTCTGCACCAAATTACACCTCAGCACTTCAGGTGTTCTCCCATTCAGGAAAAATAAAACGTTCAAATTGCTGAAGACAATGTCATTCTCGTCTTTGCTCTCTGAAGGAAGGAAAAAACCTCCAAACCTCTATAACATTATAAACACTATGCGTTTTCAAATTCTTCTCTTTGCCATCTGTATCCAAAAAAAGCAATAAACCTGTTCCCACTGGTAAGCAAAATAATAACAAGAAACATAGGATGGGCGATAAAGCGAATATTATCTTTTGCTTTTCTAAATGTAGACTGTTTGACACGCATGCATAGCAGCAATTTTTTTAAATAGAAATGCTTGCTGTTGACAGTGTACATATACTTCTATGTGAAGCATTTGAGTGATATAACCCAAACCATTCTGCTCTCACTACTTCCAGCAGGAGACTGTTCTGCAATCTAATAGATCTCACCTTTAGGAATTATTGTTTTCTTGAGCTTATCTCAATGTTTCTTAACTGAATTCCACCCCAGTACTGTGTAGAAATCTCTATGGACTTCCTTAGATAATTCCTCTTCTTATTTATTTATATCCCTCAAATCCCTAGCAAAATTTCTTCTTTCCCAGACCTACCTCATGTTACCTTCATTTGCTGCTTGAGATAGAATCTTTTGCTTCTCCACCTCTGGCTCGTCCATTAAGGCACAGATTCAGCAGCCAGGAGGACTATGGGGTGAAGGCAAGATCTGAAGGGGACTGGTGTTAACAAGGTAAAGGCAACGTAGATTAGCACGGAACAGATTCGTGCTTGGTCCATAAGGTGGGGCTTCATATAGTTTTCTCTAGAACCAGCATTGCTTTGTGTTCTGGGGATGTTCAGAATGAATGCTCAACTGTTTGTTTTAGAGGCTTTAAAAAATATAAACTCATTTATCTTGTGTCAGAAGTCATTTACCTGTCCTTTCTGAACAGTTCCTTACACAACAGTTCTCAAAGTGTTTTAGTCCTGACTGCCTAATGAAAAGGCTACGGGAACCACTAGAACATCAAGGGTCACGTGCTGTGATATATCAGCGATGTGATACATTCAGTTCAGAGAAAGGCTTCAGTGACCTCTTGCAAACTTCAAGGAAAGAAAGACCAAAGGAGTAATACTTTTGCTATTACTTGATGTCCTCAGAAGAAAAAAATTAATAGTTTTAATAGATAAATAAGCAAATAGAGTTATTTGAAATGAGAAAAATTAATCTCAGATTCTGACTCTACATGTTCTAGAAATATGGTCTACCAGCACAGAAGGAGTTACCAATCTAAAGCATTTAAGATTAAGAAAAGATTTAAAGAGTTGCGATCAAAAACCCTGGAGCTTTGGCTCCTGAAGACCGAAAGATTTTTTAGATGGATGGAATACTTGTTTGAAGACTTTGAAATGCTATGAGATGAGATAATGCTCTAAGACCACAAGAGCTCTGAAGCCTCAGACATCATTGGCTTTGCTTTTTTGGGTCATTTGCCTGGATTAATTCAGAGTATGCTGCACTTCAAACAATCTTAAAATCCTCCCAAGAAATATCTTTAAGTTAGGAAGAATAAAGTCCATGATGTCCAAAATATGGTGAACTACAAAAAATTATTTAAAGCCCTTCAGAAGGCAAGATGGAAAAATGCTGTGAAGCAGTGAATTCTACAGTGCAATTCTAGGTGGACTCAGCCTCACTAGGATGAAACAGATTTTCCAGAATTTAGACACCAGTCATGATAGCATTGCATTTCATTGATTTGATTCTCTCCTGCCTCACATCTAATTTATAGCTGTGCAGCTGGTATGATTTAGAAGCAAATACCTTGCAGAAACTCTAAATGACACCATATGGTGCCAAGGTATGGACTATTGCAATTTATGAGCTAGAAGATTGAACCAAAGAGGGACTGCAGTCAGAATTAAGGAATGTGTTTACAAGGAGGGTGTTTTTAAAGGAAAAGCATACTGTCCCAGGCTAGTACCCTTGTACAATGAAGAAAAGTTACATGGAGAACATGCCGCTACAGCCTCATGATTCTTCCTAGGCACAGGATTTCTCTGAATGCAGTCCAAGCAGGCTTATTTTTAATCTAGAAGGAAAAGTGGAAATCCAGATAGAATTAGTTAAATCATGTTTCTGTACTGATATCAACATATATAGATGTACTAAGCATGTGCTAATTAGTGTCCATGAAATAAGGGAGTTCAAGATTTTGAGGGGAAGACATGTACCAGGCCCTGGACTTCAGGAGATCAAACTTTGGCTTTTCAGGATACTGGTAGGCAAGATCCTGTGAGAGGCAGCTCTAAAGAAAAATACAGCTCAGGAGAGCTGGCAGGTCTCTAGGGACAGAAATCCCAAGAACACTTTTTCCTGGTACTCAGGAAAATGAGATGTACCAGGAGACTGACTTGATAAGTCTGGACTGAGTTCCAGTGCAAAAAGGATGTATACAGGAAGGATAGACTATAAAGGAAGAATGTAGGAAATATACAGAACTTGGGATGATATTAGGAAAGCCAATCTGCGCTAGAGTTCAAACAAGCAAGGGACATCAAAGACAACAAAAAGAGCTTCTATGACTGAGTTAAAAGTAAAAGAAGAAAAAGAGCAAAACATGATCCCACTTCTGAATGGGGCAGATGATGTAGTGACAACAAATGCAGATAGGCCGTGTTGCTCAATACTGCCTTTGTGACCTGCAGAAAAAAAAACCTCCCAAGCCTATATATATGCAGGGATAGTTTTCAAGGACAGAAACTATGATCTACAATAGTAGAAGACAATTGAGTCAAAGATCTCTTAAGAAATCTTGACATAGAAAGGTCCTTGGGTCAAGATGGATAGATACAAGGATGCTCAGAAAGGTAGCTGGTATCACAGAAAGACTATCTTCTTTGAAAGCCAGTGTCACACCCATCTTCAGAAGAAAGAAGGAAGCTCCGCACTGGTCAGCTTCACTCTGATCACTGAAAAAAAAATGGAGTGTGTTGTCTTGAATGCTATTACTGGACATGTGAAGAACTGGGTGATGACAGGCACTATCCAGCATTGATTAATCAAGGGCTAATCATGCCTGACCAAGCTTATTGCCTTCTTCAATGAAATGACAAGCTCTGTGGTTAAGCAGAGAACTGTGGTTGTTATCTACTTTGACCTAGACAAGACTTTAGACATGATGTCCTGTAGCATCCGTGAATTCAAATTCAGATATTTCAGTCTCAATTAACGGATTAGTGAAAAACTGCCTGAATGTTGGAATCAGAGTGAACTAATTAATGCTTTGTACTCTGCCTGGAGGCCTATTACGAGTGGAGTAACATTGTGCAACTGGCAATATTTGCTAGAAAAGCAGAAAATGTAACAGCGAGGAGAGAGTGTTGAAAGTCATGACCAAGATGTACCCCTGTGGCAGCACGGTGCTTGGCTGTCTAGATGTTTGCTCATGTTTGAGATAACAAATCTGCTTCCTTTAAGGAAGAAATAGCACATGAAGGTGGGAGACTTACTGCAACATTGAATTCTTTGCAGCATGCAGAGAGAGAAGTAAAGTCTTAAATATTCAGGTGTACCTGGGAACTCTTGGCATAGTGACTGACAGGAAACTTCAAGCCTGTCATTTGAGAATTTGTTTGGGAGCATATTAAGGTGAGGATGATGAGGGAGACATGTCAGGGATAGGAGCAAAGCATGAGGTGTTGTGGAGACTCCAGATATTGCTCCAAGACAAAACCATGCTGGAGGAGACTCAGAGGCATAGGAAAGCCCTCAGACCACAACAGAGTTTCCTAATATTTCATAGTTCCTAGAGGAGTTTAAAAGGAAAAGGCACAAAATGAATGCAGCATCATCCCATTTCATTCCTTTTGGCAAATTACTAAAGCTTACTTTAGCATGAATCTTTTAAATGTCTATCAATATCCTCTCAAAATCTAAACTCCATCATAATGACCCATGGTATATAGGCTTTTATTATAGCATTATCATCTTTCCTTGCTCAATAGAGCACAATTTGGAGTTGGTTGTAATAGGTTCTGTTTCGGGTGATGTATGGTCTGCAGCATTCATCCAAAAACTATCACTACTTTCAGGAAAGATGTTTCTGAATACACTGTTCCTACCATCCAAAGGCCAACAGTCACGGTTGTAGGTCACGTTCCCAGTCCTTCCCATGTCTTCTTCAAATGTAAAAAACATCCAAATCACAGTTAAGTTTTGTCCTCAGTGAAGTCCGTGGCAAAATTTGTGCAAAATTGGACAGGGTTTTCCCTGATCCCGAGGATGTCAAAATTTCAAAGGATTTAAACTACGAGGGGTGATGCTAGCACTTTGGCCTTACTACTGGTCTTCATGCTGTTGTGGTGACATGACAGAGCTGCCAAACTCCCTTGGTGACCCCTGGCGTAGCTACACTCTATTTTTTTTATACTGTCGCTGAAGTAACTGTACCCATAAAAGAATGTTAGTATTGCACATTTAATAAAGTTTTGCTTCTTTGAAGGAGTATTAATGGCAATCTGTAAAGAAAATAAGTAGAACTAGGAAAACAGACAGAAAAGAGACAAGTCAAGAATGAGTATGAAGCTATTTCCCTTGCTACAAGAGTCTTACTTCTGCCTTATGCTATGGCAGGGCAAGCTGAGAACCCGTAATTGTGCTTCCTGACAGGCTATCTCAAGAAACAAGCATTTGATTGTGATCATCCTTGACAAACATATAGGGCACAAGCACCCATGGATGCTTAATTTATGGATTTTTACCTTGTTTTATGAACTGTCTGTAGGGTTAAATTGCTGAATAGGAAGTGCAAAGTGAGCTGGAGACAAGGTATTTGAAAAGCCGAACTCAAGGAAGAGTAATAATAACAATAGACTGAGAAGATCAGAGAGCTGAAAGACTACTTCAGCTAAATAAACAAGAAAGCCTCTGACCTCTCTTAAATCCAGCAAGCTGGCTATCGATCAAAGAAATAATGTTGCTATATCAGCTTAATTTTAGATCGGCCCGAAGTATGATGGATTGTTAGATATTTATAATAAAGAACCCTTCAGTTAATCTAAGATTTTATTGTTGTGCATTGATTGCTGCTGTTTTCTCAAAGGCGTTTTCTCCTATTCCCGGAAGAATTAATTTCCTTTACTTTTCATGGAATCATAGAAACATAAAACATTTTTGACTGGAAAAGACCTTCAAGATCATCGAGTCCAGCCTTCTCCTAGCCCTATCAACACCACTAAACTGTGTCCCTCAACACAACATCTACCCATCTCTTAAACACCTCCAGGGGTGGTGACTCAACCACCTCCCTGGGCAGGCTGTTCCAATGCCTGACAACCATCTCAGTAAAGAAATTTTTCCTAATATCCAACCTGAACCTTCCCTGGCACAACTTAAGGCCATTTCCCCTTGTCCTTTTACTCACCACTAGGGGGAACAGACCAACCCCCACCTCGCTGTGACCTCCTTTCAGGTAGTTGTAAAGAGCGTTAAGGTCACCCCTCAGTCTCCCAGTCTCCTTCTCCAGGCTAAACATCCGGGGCTCCCTCAGCCATTCCTTGTACGATACATGCTCCAAATTCTTTACTAGCTTGGTAGCCCGCCTCTGTACCCTCTCTAGTGCCTCGATGTCTTTCTAGTAGCGAGGTGCTCAAAACTGGACACAGTACTCAAGGTGTGGCCTCACCAAAGCCGAGTACAGGGGAATGATCACCTCCAACAAGTGGGTCACCCTGTCACGGAAAGAGATCAGGTTTGTTAAACAGGACCTGCCCTTCATAAACTCATGCTGACTCGGCCTGATCACCTGGTTGTCCTACATATGATAAGTAGTGGAACTCAGGATGATCTGCTTCAACAAATTGAAGACAAACTGACAGGCCTGTAATTTCCCGGATCATTCTTCCATCCCTTCTTGTAGATGGATGTTATATTGACTGACTTCCAGTCAGTTGGGACCTCCTCAGTCAGCCACGACTGCTGATAAATGATGCATAGTGGCTTGGTGAGCACCCCTGGTAGTTCTCTCAGCACTCTAGGATGTACCCCACCTTGCCCCATAGATTTTTGGGCATCTGTGTGGACCAGCAGGTTACTGACTAGCTCCTCCTGGATTGTGTATGGGGGGGACATTTTGCTCCTGGCCTCTTTCTTCGCTTGGGGGGCTGGTTTCCCTTGGTACAGGTGTTTCTATTACTAAAGACTGAGGCAAAGGCGGCATTAAGCACCTCAGCCTTATCTTCATCTTTCATCACTGTATTTCCTTCTGAGTCTAGCAGGGGATGGAGGCTCTCTCTGGTTTTTCTCTTGTTATTAATGTATTTCTAAAAGCTTTTCTTGCTATCCTTTACTCTAAAAGCCAGATTAATTTCTAGCTGGGCTTTGGACCTTCTAATTATCTCACTGCATGACCTAACAATATCCTTCTACTCATTGTGAGTGGCCTACCCTTTCTTCCAGAGGCCACAAACTTTCCTTTTTTCCCTGATTTTGACCCAAATCTCCCTATTCAGCCAGACTGGTCTTTGCCACTGGCTTGTCTTAAGGCACGTGGGGATGGGCTGCTCCTGTGCCTTTCAGATTTCCTCCTTAAAGAGTGTCCAGCCTTCCTGGACTCCTATACCCTTCAAAACTGACTCCCAAGGGATTGTATCAAGTAACCTCCCAAACAAATCGAAGTCCACCCTTTGGAAGTCCCAAGTGACAGTTTTGCTGTCCCCCCTCCTAACTTTTCTAAAAATAGGCAACTTACTAATTTCATGGTCAGCGTTCCCTAGTTGGCCTTCGTCTGCCACATCCTTTTAAAAGACCTTCTCTGTTCATGAACAGGAGGGCCAGCAGTGCACCTTCCCTGGTCAGTTCACTTACCAGCTGTGTGAGGAAGTTATCCTCCATACATTCCAGGAACCTTCTGGATTGTTCCCTCTCTGTTGTGTTGGATACCCAGCAGATACCTGGGAGGTTAAAGTCCCCCCTGAGAACAAGAGCAAGTGACTGCAAGATTTCTCCCAAGTGCTTATAGAAAGCTTCTTCCACTTCACTGCTTTGGTTGGGAGGTCTCTAGCAGACTGCCACAGCAATATCAGCTTTATTGGCCCTTAACCTAATCCAAACACTCCAAACCTCATCATCACTATACTTGATTTCTGAGCTCTCATAGCATTCCCTAACATACAGGGCCACTCCACCGCCTCTCCTTCCCTGTCTATCATTCCTGAGGAGCTTGTAGCCATCGATTGTGGCACTCCACTTGTGTGAGGCATCTCACCACGTTTCTCTGATAGCCACTATGTCATAGTTTTCCTGGTGCATCATGGCTTCAAGCTCCTCCTGTTTGTTGCTCATACTGTGTGTGTTGGTATAGATGCACTTCAGATGAGCTGCTGATCCCAACACCTTTTTGTGAGTGTGGGTCCGCTTTCCTACCAGAGCTTTCTCAGGTGTTTCCATGATTTCTAAATGTCTATCCCTTGTCTCAAATGAAAGGGCAGAGCAAGAGTCCTCCCTAGTCCACCATCCTGTGAGCCCTTCATATCTAGTTTAAAGCTCTGTCAGTGAGCCCTGCTAACTCCTGCCTTTCAGTAAAAGGCAGTTAGCTGAGGGTTTAAAAAAATCAAAACAAAACAAAAATCTTTTTAGTCTAGCTGTTTTCTTTAGCTCTATAATTTCATTTCACTTTTCCTTATTTCTTTTTATCCTGCCCTGCCCCAGAACTCCTGTGGTAGCGTTTGATTGCAAATTCCAGGGTGAATACATTAAATTATCAGTATTTATTGAAATATTCTATTTTTCACTACTGAATCATGGGATGAAATGTAGCATCACTGAGGTCGACTTCAGGACAATGAGGCAGTAGGCTGCTGGGTGACTTGCAGAAAATCACTTTTATCTCACTGTTTTGCGACTGTCCCATCTCATATGGCAGACAAAGATGTTCACTTATGCAGATATTACTATATAAAGGGGATGTGTCTACATTATGCAATCTCTTTTCAAACACAAAACAAAAGCAGGTAGGTGTGACTTTTATGTCTAACTGAAATCGATGAACAGCAGTTATATTTTGAGTGAATTGAACTGAATGCCTATGAAAATGTGACCCTATAAAATCAACAGGATAAGGTTCCCATTTGACAGCACCCATATAGTGAAATCAGTGAGGCACAAAACAGTTATGACCTCACACCAAGGTTCAGCCCTGAATCAAATTGTTAATTATGAATTAAGAATCATGCACAGAAAACTATTCTTCAGATTAGGTTCAACAAATCCATAACACCAAGCTGTTTGGAAAAAACTTACAAACATGTAAAAGAATTTTGTATAAATTTATATTTATGTATGTATACTAGTCTTATAACCACAATTTTTTCAGACGGTTTTGCTCTCATCAGCCAGGTAACCAACACTGTGCCTAGTTAGCAAGTGCCTGAACAAAACTGCAAAACTGGAAAAAATGCAAACTTGGTAGGGAAAATAACTTTTTTCCCAGAGTTGGATTCTTAATAAAGTGAGATTAATTGGACTGTATTTAGATGCTGAGATGCATGGGGATGGCTTCAGCTACGGGACTCAGGCAGATATGCTCTGATACCTTTAGCTGCAAAACATGAAATGTTGTGTATGGCTCCTACTCATTTATTCTGCCAAGGGCTATCATTGCCATGGCAGATCAAGAGACTGGGGCATGTGTCCAGCCATCCCCTGTCACTGCCAGGCCCAGGGAGGGCAGAGCATGCCAAGATGCAGCGTTTCACCTTGGCAGCTCAGATGCAAACTCACACTGTGCTCTACAGTACTAATTTCTGTGAAAGGAGTACCAGCTGCAACTTTTATTAGCAACATCTTAGGTTCCCCCAAGTATGTGCTCTAGACTTTGCCAGGGATCTTGCCTGTGAGCAGATCAGATGCTAATTATATGAACAGTGGCAAGAGTTGCATTAATTAGAAAAACGTATTTTAAAACGCATTTGAAGCAAAAGCTAATAGTAGAAGAAAAAGGTAGTCGTCTACTTATTTTGTTCTTACTTTTAATAAAACTACTTTCTCTGGTTCTCCAAAAATATTTTGTTGAACATATGTGCAATGTTCTCTCCCATGCTGCTGCATCTTCAGTTCGTGTAAAGGAAGATAATGTTTCGCGCTGTCTAAATTTCACATAAAGGCTACTCCAAACAGATTCAGTGAAATCACAAAATCAAATTATATTTCCATCATTATAATGCTAAACATGATATGGAAAATTAGAAAGAGTTGTATAGAGAACTTTTGGGGGGAGATATTGTGGGGATTTTTGGATGTGTGGGGTTGATAACCAAACAAAACCAAAGCAAACTTTATTTAGATAAATAACGAAATTACCTTTCTTAAAAAAAAAATATTTTCCTACATCTCTTTGCATTATTTCTGTTTAAACTAACTGTTGGGTTTCATTTGTTCTTTAAGCTCTGTTCTGGTCTCTTCAACAATTAGTTCTAGAAAAATTCATACCAAATTGTAATCAAAGTAAAAATATAAAGTGTTTTTCATGACCAACAATGCATTTCAGATTTTGGGGGATTTTTTTTTTTTTGTCGTGTTTAATCAAAATTGCTAGCTGGATTTAGTTTGGAAAACTTAACCCAGCTCTAATCTGGAACAAGATAGCTCAGTGATAAAACTAATTATGGGCTTATATAGAATTGTAGGTCACTGCAGGACCCTGCTGATCAGCCCTCCTTCTTCTTTGGATGTGTTCATCAGTTATAGAGAGTGTTCATCACTAAAAAGTGAGAAATTTTGAATGGAAGATGTTTTTAAACTATTTATGTTTAGATGTGACTATCCAAATACCGAATACACAGAGAATATTCTTGGTTTGCCTTTTTGCCACTTCACATTTATTATTATCTAGCACCTAGGTTTAAAATGGGATTAGCATCTTGAACATGACACAAAGTTCTTGATTTTACTACAAGTAAAATAATGAATTCAGTCCTCTTGAAAATCAATATTAATTAATAATTAAAATAAAAGGCGAATAAAATTAAAAGCTGCAAGTATGAAAAAAGACCTAATGCCAAAATTAAATCAAAGAGTCAGTTCAATGGCTTTGTGGCTTGTCTAAGGCTGAAAATACATTGTATAGTATTAAGCAGTAGAAAAAATAAGTATATAACTTAAATGATGTCAAAACTGCAAGCTCTGCCTACTCTTAGAAGATATTTCAAAGTAGTTTTTTTCATAATCTACCAAGGATTGCAAATGCAAATAATATTTGTAGGGTTTGTAATCTCTTTGTTCCAAAAGCCCAGTGTGTCATATACCCATCTCTAAATTACTGCCCACTTTCCTGATAACAAGCATAATGATAGAATAACTTGTACGTCCTTCTCAAATACTACATTTTAGTTAAAGCAAGATTTAAGCTCTTTGTGGTCAGTTCAGACTTTCATTGGATCTGCTAAATATTCGAGGTAAGGGAAGCCTTTACAAATATGAAATCAACACATGGATTTTGTGGCATCAGGTGGCTGGTCCCCCTTTGATGCTGCTCTGCTCTTCAATCCCAAGTACTTCATGTTCCACACCAAAGGCGACACTTCACTTTGAACAACTGGAGTTCAAACTGTGCGTAGAAAATCTATTTAGATACTCAGAGTGCTTTTTCCTTCAGATATATTTTGCTTTATAAAATCGTTGCTTTCCTTTAATGCTACTGCTGCTGAAATAATGACTTTTAAATATGGCATAGTATTTTAAGTACATAGTAAAATTGCGCAAATAATAATATGGCAGTTTAAAAGAATGATGTAGATGAACTACTATGATCAATATGATAGGGGAATTGTATTTATATGTTGCAATTACCAAATAAGTTGTATATTTTGATTATTTTTAATGAATTGTCAACAGTGCCTGCAGTTTGATTTAGACAGGCTTACGTCCATAAAGTATTCTAGCTACTAATATAATTTTCACAAATTAATACAGTGCTATATTTAAAAGTTAATTTTATATTAGTTATTGTTTGTGTGTTAGTATGTTTGGATTTAATTTAAAGAATGTAATTGAATGCAAGGTTATAATGCATTATTAATGTCTATTATTTAGTGTTATTTATAATATCAAACATCTTGTTGATATTTTTAAGTAACAAAATAGACGGGTAGATCATTATACAGTGTGAAATTAGGAAAATGAAAGAGATGCATCTTCTCCCTGTTATCTCTGTTTCTGTTTCTTCCTTTATTGCATTTTGTTTCACAAGATATTGAAGATCTAATGAATATTCAAATATATGCAAATCCTATTCCAGCACCATACATCATACACACAAAACACATGCACTTTACATATAATTACATTCTACATATATCTTTGTATTTGCAAGACCTTAATGCTTTTTTCCATTAGAGATGAGCTTTTGTAGGAATTGCATTCCTAACTTGACCCAAGGAATTGTCCAGATTCAGAATTACAGAATGCTCAGTTAAATGGGCTATCAAAAATAAGAGATGCAGCAACCTGTTAATTGTTCTGCATTCATCTCCTCACCCATCCTACACATGGAAAATAAGCCTCCTTTCTCCTTCATGGCCTCACCTGCAAGACAGCAGGACAGTCAGATTCACATTCAACCTTTGGCGAAATTAATTGCTTGAAATTGCTCATTTTTCACATGTGGCACAATGTTACCTGAAGGAGCATCAACTCTTCCTACTGTGTGACAACACAATAGAGAGAGCTGTGCTCTTTTCCTGGTGCCTCCATTTATGTGAATTCCCACAATGACCAAATCCTTTCAGGATAACCCTGGAGGCACTTGTTCCTCCTGATAATTTGTCAACTATGTCTCTTCAGCAAATGTTTTGGGGGGAGGAAGTTTTTTGTAGATCTTATTAGAAATTAATCAAAACTGATCCTTATAATACACAAAATTCTGCTTTTTTTAAAAAATGAAAATATACAAACTGTATCATTCCATTATTTTGAAAAAAGGCTGCTCTGTACTGGACGAAGCAACTCGTATATTAGAGTATTAAATATAACATAACTGTAGTATAAAAAAGCAACTTAATGATGCAGAAAAAAACCAGATATGATAGTTTGTGCCTAGTAAAAACTGTCCTTGATGTTTTAAAATTAATGAAATATTTTACAGCTATCGTTTTAACTCTTGTATTCTCTTGCTAAATTGTCTTATCACTCTATGTATTACTCACTACTACATGTTATCCTGGATTATATAAAAGAACACAAATATTACAGACAGAATATAGATTTCTATCTATATAGAGATAGAAGAAAATACCAAATTTTCTTTAGAATAACCCCCTAAATTAACTTTTGATTTGAAACTAAAATCTCAGAATTATGGGAAAACACCACTGTAGAATTTTACTCTTCATGTTATAGTCTGAGTGACTAAGAATGTGTTTTGCAGAGACATCCCCCTTTTTTCCATCCTGATTTTTTGCCCATTCATTTAGTATCCCCCTTTCTCCTGTTTCCATAACAAGCAAATCAGTTCCTCAAATCTTTGCTGCAAACCCCCAACTGCTTTTGGCATATCATGGCTGAACATCAAATGGATAGTGACATTTTATTTACATGTGAATGATGTCTTTCTGAGAAGCGATGAAGTGCTTTCTGGAAGCTCTCTCTGTGAGCTATAGCGAAGATAGGAAAGAAGCTTTTACTAAATGCCTAATTTTCAGATGTCCAAGACTGCATTATGAAACCACCTTTGGAATACAGATTGCAAAGTATAGGGAGTAGCCAGACCTAATCTGGAGTAGTTTTTCTTTTCCTCTCATCCCTCTTTGTTTCTGTGGGTGCATCTCTCTTTATCCTCTACCTTTGGGTCTATCTGCCTCATGCTTTGGCAGCAGGAAAACTCAGTTGTCTCCTCTAATCACTTGCCATTTGTGCGGTGACATTGTGCTGCATCGAGAAGAGACCTTTCTTTGTAATTGAACATCGTATATTATTCTTTTTCGTGTATTTGTTTTTCGCCTGTTCTAATATTACTGTTTTCTTTAAAAAAACCCCGTTCCATTTATTTTTTTCATTAGTCATGCAATGTTCCATTTTGTAGTCTTTTCAATCTCCCCAGTTTTGCTGTCATAACCTAGTTCATCTGTTGTGATGACCATTCAGATTTGTGTGCTGCAAAATCTAAGCAATAAAGCCCAAATGTTAGTTGTTTTGAATTTTCCCAAATTTCTTCACTCCAGTGCTTTTGGGCCATGATTCATCAGCTGAACATGTCTTAAAGTGCTTTGGTGCATAAGAATAAGCTGAGCCAGAAATAAAAATTCTATGCTGAAACTGGGTCTGAGAGACGATGGTACTCCTGAGAACGGCAGCCTTTCCTCATAAAAACATGCAGTACCTATTTCAAGTAAGGTTTTATCAGTATTTCAGAAATGTCAGGATGGAATTATAGTCTCCTGTGAAGAATCACTGTCTTTAAAGATGTTTTATATATTTATAATCATAGAAAAATTTAAGTTGGAAGGGACCTTGGAGGTCATTGGGTCCAACAACCAGTGTAAAGCAGTGCCAAATCTGAAATTTGACTTCTTGAGGCCCTGCTCCACCTGAATTATGGAAATCTCCATGAATAAAGATTCTACAGCCTCTCAGGGCAGCTTGTGCCAATGCTCAACCACCACTTACTAAGGAAACAGTTTTTCCTTCTGTCCAACCAGAATTTCCTTTGTAGCAATTTGCCTTGAGTTCTTTAGGTATGAGTCTCTGCAAAAGTCTGATTTTATCTGTTGTATAATCCTCCCAAGTAGCCATCAGCAGCAGTTAAGTCACCATTTAGACTTCTAATCCCCAGGCTGAGCAAACCCATTGGTCTCAGCCTCTCCTTGAATTCATGTTCCAGTCCCTTTGGTTGCCCTCCTCTGGTCTCATGTGCTGGAGACCCAGAACTGGACATAAAGAACTTGAGACTATTACACGAGTCAGCCACCAAGTAAAAATTCAGTATCTGCAAAACATTGCATCCGGCTAAATAAGGCAAAGTGCTGGTAGAGTTCTGCAAAGATAAGAAGAACAAGGCAGAAATGCCCTCCATCCCCACAGTGTACAGCAAAGCAACAGAAGGACACCAGGGAAATTCAAATTATGAAACATTCTTGATGAAATATTTATAAAACCATACTATGATCTTAATTGCTATAATTTAACACCCTGTATGGTATAAATATTTTAGAAACATGGTAAAATGGGACATTAAGAAGGGGTCATGGGATTATAATATACATTAATCTTGATTGGCGGAGATGTATACCTCATACTTAATTTATGTTTATACTACTGTTCTGTATTCATTTTTGAATAGTAGTGGGTGGGATAAGCTATATGTATGTATCTTATATTGATGTGTATGCTATGTGTGTAGATTATTGTAGGTATTTATAAAGTCAAGGGCTCTGGTGTATGATATATATAAATATAAAGGAATTTTAAAATGCTTTCACAGGAGCATCCTCTCCTTTAGAAATCAGTCACGAATCCAGCAGTCTACAAAAGCAAGGGGGTCAGGAAAAATGAACACCACTTTCTCACAAAATTCTTTCCCGAGGAAGTTATTATCTGCACTGCCCTTGGAATAGCCACCTTTCTTTTTCAGTAGTGAATATTTAAGTCCAGTTTCCATATATTCACACCAAAGGGAAGCTCTGGAAACAAGCCTGGGCTACAGACACGCTGTCGGGGTGGGGAGAGCTCTGCAAGGCTGGCTGCATGCATAACCTTGGGTGTGCTTTCCAGCCTGTCTGGGTAGGAGAAAGCCTGCCTACCAAACAGAGCAGTCAGAGAGAAGTCAGGAAGCATCTCACCAAGATTTTAACCCTCCTGTAGATTTTCACCTTGTAAGGAAGCTCTTGTGCTAATTTTTGCAGAAAATACCATGCAGAAATGGCTTGAAATTGCTGGCACTCTAATACTGACCTGTGCCCATGCATGCATAAAGCGGATGGACATTTCATTTACATTTATCATAAACTGTATGCAGTAATGATTTCTGTGTGTTAAATTGCATAATCCGTACAAGTCTGACAGTCTCATAAAGGCTGTGGCAGATGTCCTCTTCTGAATGCATCAATGCCAAGGAAAGAGGTTGTCATACCCTTGACAGAGGTTACCGCTGTCTTGTACCTGCTGGTGCAATTGCTCCAATAATTACTCTCTAAACCATGTCACTCAAAATTTACCAGGTAAACTCATTTGAGTTTAAATAGTTTATTTTAGTTTAAATAGAGGATTTTTTTGCTAACGAAGCACATTTTGCCAAAAAAAGAAGGGGCTACTCACAAGAGTGTGTAGCTGGCATTTTGATGGGCAGTAGACTCTTTTACCAGCATAGCTATCCTCTGCACATGATGTTGGTCCATAGCCTCACACTTTGTCAGGTCATCTGTCCTCTTTAGTTCTAGCATTTCTGCAGTTATGATTTCTTAAAAACAAAAAAAACAGCATGACCAAAATACTTTTCTTTCTGAATGTGGGATTCTTCTTCAAAGTGCACGGAGATCTGAAATAGAGCATGGCATTTTGCCTGGTGAGAGGTTTCTAATCCGATTTATAATCCACTGGGATTGATATACCACCACAGGGAGTGGGACAGTCCAGGTGTCTTTGTTTCCACTTTATAGGGATGTTCTACAAAATGTTTTCATAGCATAGAGGAGAGAGTGCGAGCAGAAATTCATGCCAATAAAGCACTGGGTTAAGCCTCCTGCAAAAGACAGACCGCTCCGTCACAGCAATTACAGAAAAGGAAAGCTTTGCCTTTGCTTCTACGCCTGTGGGAGAGCTGCTCGGAGTGCCCTTTCCTACCATTTCTCCTTGTTTTAAACCTCACCAGCAAGTCTCTTCTCCTTCTCGAAACAGTGAAAGGTTGAAAGTGCTGGAGCTTTTAAAGGATTTATAAGGCTTATCTGATCATATCACTTCCTGGGCCAAAAAAAAATAAGAGAAAGAATATTGTGTGGATAGATGCTGCTTCAGTATTCTGCTAGCCCAATTGCCTAATATCAGTCCCTTTTTATCTGTACTCTTCTCTGTAGTCATTTACTGTTTCTGGTTGTTTGGGAGATACGAGTTCTTATGCACAGGAACTACCTTTTAGCTTTGTGTTTGCACGATGCCTTCTCACAACAATCCTGGCCATGTGAAGAATTTGTAGCTGATGTAGTAGTAATCATAACATTTTGAGTATCCCCAGAATCTGCAAAGCAGCCATTCTTCACACATGTAGATCTTTCTTATTAAATCCTTCTCCTTGTTCCCATCAAATGTGCATACCTGCAGAGATATGTGCACATGCAAATTCTGTAAATACATTTAAGAGCCAGTTATCTCTGTAGACAAGCATTTAACTTCTTTATTTATACCTCACCCATTCAAGGATAAACATCATGGGTTTTTTTTATTATATGGTTGAAATTTATATTCTTTAAAATTACTGGGTCTATATTTCTGAACTATAAGCAGGCTTCACAGATTCTTCCTCTTTTTGCTGATTTTAAAGAGATCTTTTAAAGGTAGCAAAGTAGGCTTCAAAGTTTTCTCTAAGGTAGAATTATGAAAAATTATTGTGAGAAATGATGGGCAAGTTAACATTGTCCCTATTCACTCTCACCTGAAAGCTTTACTGTGACTCCTGTTACCAGTGGCATCCTTGGTAATAAATATTTTCATTTCGTTCTGAGGCACAGCAAATAGATTTTGTTAGTGAATGACCTTGTGCATTAGCTGTGTTACTCATGATTTAGTGAGCCAGTCGGTTGAAATATTGCTAATGTTTTCCCAACTGAGTCTTGTTACATTTGTGCCACAAGGATGACATTAAGTGTAGTTGTAGATGAATAACAAATAACATGACTTGAAGTTGTGTTTTGGATCATTAAAGAAATGAACCTACAGGGTACTGCTTTATTAACTGAGGAAATGACTGAAAAAAAAATGACAGTTCTTGAATGTGTATTTATTAAAAATAACAACAGATGGGCTGGTAGGTTTCTGGAGACATGGTTTAGTCCTTTCCCTTGCCCCAATAACACATCATCTATTCTAATAAAAACTGCACAAGGTCAGTTCAATTCCAGATAACAGGGTTTCCAGAATTTCTACAAAGCTACAACCATAAGTAGAAACTTCTGGATCACTTCAATGGTTCTTTCTTCTTATAACCATTACAGCTAATATTGCTAGAAAAGTGAGAATAGGGTAGAAAGTTGTATTTTAGATACTACTATTCCTGGACACTAGGTGGCTAAATATTTTTTTTCCTATTAGATGGAGATGGCTATAGAAGCTTGTAATTTTTTCTATTTTTTCTAAAGTATTAAAAGCACAAGAAACAGATCTTACATAAAAAGTTTATATTTTGAAAGGCGACAGACCTTATTTAAAAATAATAAAACAGAGAAAGGAGATGCAGTGGATATCCTGTGGGATCAAAATGAAGGAAGAGAATACTCAAATAGAAGCAAAAAGCAGTTACAGAACTAGAATACATAGCTACCCATGAAAAGCTGAGTAACTTCTACTATCTGTTTGATTTTTTGGGTAGTATTTTCATCACATGAAAATTAAAGCAATCTGTTGAATTCTTGACTATAAATAAAAGAAGTCAGCAAAACTGTTCTTGTATAATGCTATTCCAAAAACCTGTCTGTTTAAAAGGAAATGAAATAAGCTGTGGCCTTGAGCTTATTTTATGGAGTGTTACCTTCCACAGCGTTGTGAAGGTGAGGAAGCAAAAACTTCTCGACGTTGAGAAGGGCTGAGCAAGGCCCAGGTTGTCCTTCTTACCCGTCCAACCCCTGGGACCATGAATCTTGCCTTCTAACTTGTGACTAATAAGATTGAACGTATGGCAGTGAACTTTAATGTTACGCTAACTGGCACTTGTAAAAGTACAATTAAAAGTTGATGTAGACATTAGCAATCGGCCCAGAAAGAAGCTTCCCAAGGTTTTTCATTTCTACGCTTCTAAATAATATAAACTACCATTGTTCATACTTCAACAACAGAGTCATTGCAGTGACACCACACCTTGAAAATTCTTCCCTGTAGCTACGGCATTGTCTCTAGGACTGCTGAAGTATTTTGGAGCTTATATACATATGTTTCTTACAAAAGTATACCTATGGAAAAAAAAATAATAAAAAAAATTGGTCAACCCAACAGGCCTTTCCAGGCCCATATTTATATGAGTAAGTGATACCTATCTCAGAATGAGATAAGTCAATCTCTAGCAATACTTATTTACCTCTCTTGACTAGTGAAGGAACCTTGACTGATTTCTTAGTTGAGACAGCAAAGTTAGTAGAGATGGATCCCACCATTAAGAGAAATACAAAAATTACTGCATATATCCCAAACTCCATTCGTACGATTTACTATAAGGAACGGGGGAGGTAGATGGTTTAGAGACGGGAATGTGACATTGTTTTAGTGAATGAGTTTTAAAAAATATACAGCTCTTGCCAGCTACTCAAATATGGGGCAATTTTTTACTTACAGTAACATGCAGCGTGGTTATTTGCCTGACAACTGGATTTTGTGTGTATTTTTGAACAGAATTAAGGACAAACAGAGATGGAAAATTCCTTGATTTTGTGTGTGGAGATCTGGCTGTTTTGTAGGAAAACCTGTGAGAATGCAGAGGTGCACTGGGAGTGATGAGCATGCCCTGAATTTCCATCTGCTGGTTTTATTGGCCAGAGCAGGTTGTAAAGTATGTGTGCCCTCCAAAGTGCTGGAGATGCAAACAGTATTTTAAATTACTCTAGGCAGCAAGGTACTGCATCTGAACAGATTGAAAGCTGAAATGTTGGTATCAGAAATTAAATTAATACATGTGAGATTGAAACAATATCTAATTAAAATCATTTGAAAAATGACTTGAAAATTGAATATGACATAATATTTAGCAGGCTGTCGCTAGTACAGCTATGTAGAATTGACTTTTCTGCAACCGTTTTCATTCCAGGCCTAGCTGCCAGTTAACTAGAAATTAGACATGAAGCAACTATCTCTTGCCATCACCTAATAAAGATTGGAAGACAAAATACCTTTTGCCTGCAGCCTGTATACTTGTCCCTCACTAATTGAATTGTGGAATTTAGTAAAGGGACCCTTCTCCTTTTATCTAGCCACTTGAGTTAGTAATTTTTTGTTTCAAAACGGAGCATTTGGAATGCTCGTGTTGTGGTTTTGCCTTATTTGCTTGCAGCCTGGTGCTGCTCCAGGGAGAGGAGGTACAGATTCACAAGCTGTAGCGCCTGGAAGAAGTGCCCAGGCCTGGGCACGGGTCTCCACACACCACCCCGTAGACCTACACCAGAGTCTTTTAAACCACAAAGTTTATTCTTCAGAACATGGGTGTACCTAACTATCTAATTCAACGTTCATTAAGGTATTTTTTAATGACTTCCAACAATGGAAAGTGAATGAGGTGGAAAAACCTATGTAGCATCAGGTTGTTCTGTAGGG
>NW_009731037.1:57405-72185 GCF_000703405.1 Apaloderma vittatum
CAGGGAGCGCTGAACCAACAGTGTGGTTTTCTTCTGCCCCATTCTCATTTAGTGATGTGAATTCCTCAGCAGTTTCAGGAGGTGCATTGACTGCGCACAGGCAGATTTAGTCCATGTTCTTCTTAACAGGGGAAGAACCCAAGTACTATGGGGATGCATTTTCACTGAGTCTCAAGGCACGAAGGTTTTAGTATCTGCTGTGTATATGCATGGCACAGTTTGTGGGTCTGCCAAACATAAAGTCTATCTTTCTGGTCCACCCTATGAAGAAATTTTCCATATAATCAGTGAGTTCATTGTAGGAGAGGAGACTAACTTGATGTAAATAAATGCAACATCCTCTTGTCTTAGATTTGGGAAACTTGTTAAAAAGGTAAAGTCCATCTTTTTGGATTTCCCTTCCTCCGTTACCCTTTTCTGTCCCCAGAGAGGGGGAAAATAAATGAAATGCTTCTGAACATGGCCCTGTGAAAGGAGTTTGCAATGTGCTGATGGGAAGAAGCCGGTTGTTGTGGAGTTCATCTGACAGCCTACGGTAAATCTGAATTAATTGCCTTCCATCACTTTATTGACTGGAGGCCTAGTCAATATAGTTAGTGAGCCTAGGGCATGAATTGGCTTATTCTAAAATGGGCATGTAATAGAGGTCAGGGGAATCATATATCTGTAAGTATATTTGTCCCCTACATTTAATTAAATGCAGCACACCCTCAAAGTTGAATTCATGGCAAAAAAAAAAAAAAATGGGTTTCCTTGTGAGTCACACCATCTTCCCACAAATACTTTTCATATTTAGTGATGGTTTCTTCTCTGAAGCAGGTACATCCTGCAGCGGCACAGGAGAACAGACCGAGGAATCCTCCTGCAGAAATCCCTTCCCTCCTCTCGCTTGTGCCCGTGCATGCTCCCACGAGTAAGCTGGAGGGTTCGGTTGTGCTTGGCAGCCTGCTTTCCAGCAAACCTTTGTCAACCACGCATTTGTCAAGGCTGCCTTCTTCCAGAAGTGCTGTAATGAGTCTTGTCTGCTCAAAGCCCTAAATAACTTGCTTCTCCTAATAACCGACTCCAAGGTTAAACTGGCCAGCTGCAAAACTAGACACTCAAATTCCTGACTATGCCACTGACAGATATCTCTGCTAAAGAAAATAAATGTTAGCCCTCAGAAAACACATTCAGACCTCCCTCAGGTTAGTGAAGACTGAATGGTGACAATCCCTACCCTTAAACACTCAGTAGCATCCTCATCATGCTGTCTAATAGAGCAAAGCCATTAAGTTGTCCCCATTGTAATTTAGATCACAGAGGAGACTTCCACAGATTCTTTCAGGTTAAAATAACTGGTATACAGAGAGTGGGTAAAATTATTCCACTGTAGCTACGTGCTTAATTATATGGAATACTGCATAAATTGTCAAGTGCAAAGAATTATTCTGATAAATTAAAATACTAATTAAATAGGCTATTGCAGAATTTTGAGAACATTATAGGGCTCTGCTTCTCCAGGTAATTTGCATATCCTTCATCTAGTGAATATAATTTAAAGGCCTCCTTTTTTGTGTGTTTGGAAGCCCTTTTTGTTTCAGTAGAAGATTAAAAAAGGGATTTATATATTGGTAACTTGATTGACTTGATTGTGTGTTTTTTGCCTTTTTTTTTTAATAACTGTTTTTATTATGTCTCTTTGCTGATGAGTTTGTCAGTTCTCCATTAGTATTTCAGGACTTTAAACTGTGGCCATAAAAAAATCAATTTTGATGGAATGAACAATATACCATTTTAAACAGAATTATCATTTCCAGTTTACAGAATTTGCAGCAGAAACATTATCTGCCTTATATTTGTATTGGAATAAAAGCTAGCAGGTAGTACACTAAAATACTTTTTTAGAAATTTAGGCCAATTTTCAAAGTATTGTTCTTAATATCTGAATTTATTTTCCCACTGCTTGTTCCTCATATATCTATAGGATGCTGGCTATGTTTTATTGTCTTAAATTCTCAATTAAAGTTACGATTAGGGAAAGTTAAATAGTTACATTCACTGTTCAGCAGCTTGAAGCAACTGCTTGAGATGTAGCTGATGCTTCAGCTTCAGCACCGCTGTTTTTGACAGAATTTCTTAGCTTTCCTGAACTGGTGGTGGAGTTCAAGGTTAGCTAAAATGTGCTCCTGTGCACGCCTGCAGTGAACATGTCCGAGACTGTCTGCTGTGTCTCTCTTCACAATCTGACAGTGCCTGAGCTTGACCATTTTCAGGTTATGATTAAATCAATAAGACGTCATGCCTTCATGCCTCCTAATTTTGGGAGGGTTTATGTTAGCATGGCTGTCAGAGCCGTCCTTTGTGTTTTAGCCAATATCAAGTGGGAGAGAGGGTTGTTAAGTAAACTTTTTTGTTTGTTTTTGAATATCAAAGGTTCAATAATTAAAGTCTGCGGGAAACCTATAAAAAGGAGGTCAAATATGTAATACTAATTATAAAATTCAGCGATTCAGCAGACCCAAAATTTTCTATTAACTGTTCACGTAGTAGAAAATTACAGCGAGATTTCAACTCTGTTGTTTACTTATAACCATTTATTTTGCAGCCACTCTGCTGTGCAGTTTTCTTTGTCCTAAGCTACCAAAAACTCGTTTGCTGGACCATTCAGTTTCCTTGAAGAAGGCTGTGAAGCTTTCTGTTCCTCTAAATCTTCTAAATTTTTGCATTTGGTAGAAATCTGCTTTCAATGTGTGTACTGGGTGTGGGGCAGTCAGTGTGGTAGCCTGGCACATTGTGGGACATGCGAGAGAGAATATTGTTATGTCCCGTGGCAGGTCATCAAGCCATCAGTGAGATGTGTTCCACAGTGCATCTCAAGGCTGAAAATCAAGCTTGTTGGCAAAGATCTACTCTTTTTTTTTTGAAATTCAAACTGCACGACATATAGAACACAGGGAAACTGTAACCTCAGATTGCACGATCCAGGCAACTCTCCTTCTTGTGTAATCTCTGTGACTCTGGGAGGGATAAATATGATTGTGAATGTGTAAATCTATGTGAGTATTGTATGTACTTTTTTTTGTGTTTAAGCTTTCTCAGCTTGGGACTCCAAGTCCCTATCTGCTTAATTACTAGCATATTAAAAAGAAGCAAAAATAAAGCTCTGTGGGTCTAAAAGGTGAACAAAGCAACAAAGCTTTCCTCTACATTTAAGTCACAGGCAATGTTCATCACTTGCTGAAGGCATTCGGCAAAGTTTCTCTGCATTAGAATTGCTTGAGATGTTCCTTCTCGAGTCTTTGCTCATACAAACCCTTACCAAAATCTTTCCTCATTATGGATATATGAGGTGAGATTGAGCCCCAATGGTATGATTTGACTTTGAAACAAATGTGAGTCATTTGTGTTGCACAAGCTAAATAAAGTATCAGTTCACAATAACATTGCTTCTAAGAGTTGTCTGCTGCAATCTGAACTGTTTTGCATATGTTTCAAATGGCAACAATTAAAGAGTATTTTTCAAAAATTAAAGAAAAATATGTCACTTTCGGTATTTTAGTGTAAATTGACAGTGCACAATATGTTGCAGAACACTTCTTGTCCTTTCTGCTAGGAATGTTTCCTTTAGGCAACTTAAATTGAGAAGCTGAGTCTACCCAAATTTTGCCCCTAATCAAAGGAAAGAGAGAGATGTCTGCAGATGTGCGTGGGATGACTCATCCTATTAAATGTCCATCCCTTTCCATTGACTGCAGAGAGAACCTAGATGACTCACTTGGATTACATAGTCAACCACTAAATGGCTAAAGGGAGGAGAGTTTGACAAGGCTGGGAGACTTTTTTTCTGCTTATAAATAAATCAAGCCAGGTGCCTGGGTTTTGGCTGTAAGTCTAACTTTCAGAGTTTGCAACTGGAAGGTTGAAGTTTTCCCTTCCAAAATGGGAATTATCTCACCTTTATGCTGTCCCCAGAACTGTGGTTGGGCATTGTTTTGTGAGGGGCAAAAGGACAAAATCATACAAAGACTTACAATAGTATTGATTTAAAAGTATGGTCTGTTGCAAGACAATGGTCAAGTTCATGCCCTGGGCATATTTGCGTTGCAAGTGTAGATGTAGTCATAGTGATTACTGCCTCTGTTTTGTATTTTGCTGGTTTATGTTGGATTACTTTATTTTTGTTTTGAATGCTTGTCCTGATATAGAAGCTAATAAGATAAAACTAAATTTCAAAAAAGAAAACATTGTGCATTGCACTCCAATGTTTTGAAGTAAACTGTTTATTTTCTGCATTTGTTGTGAAATGTCCTACACAGTGGCTGCTCTCACGGAGTGGCAAAGCGCAGCTCTTCACTCCCAGACAGGCAGTGGGACGCTTCCACTGAAGAAAACTTTCCAAACATATTGTACATAAGTGTCAAATGTGTCATACTGTGAATACAAGGGAACTACACCTAGTTTCGCTTTCTTTTTCATATAATAATGAATGTACCTATGCACACCTATGGGTTCAAAATACTGACTAGCAGAGTTGCTATCAGGGAAAGATATTCCGTAAACAGCATAGGTAGGAACTGTCATGAATTTATTGATGGAGGGAAGAAGGTTGCTTATACTGTAAATACTGCACAATCATGCCTATTCCAGTTTTGCTGTAACCCTTTCAATCTTAATTTTCCTTACAGCCATAAACAAAGAGAAGCTTGAGAAAACAACTGGATTGAAAATTCTGCAGACTGGTGTGGGGGAGGTGAGTGGCTTGGGGACATTTTACACTCTCAAAAACATTTTAATTGTGGGAGTTTTTTAAGAAATCCTGGATCTCATAAACATTTGTGAACTACCAGTCTCATAATGCCAAGGCCCTTTTTATGATACAGTTGCATCTGTCAAAATACGATCTGCTGCACAAATAGCACTGTATCCCACAGAGAAAAAAAATACCATCCTTATGAGAAAAATGCAGCTGGCTTTAAGCAGTGCAGTTTTTTGCTTTGTTGTATCACGCGAAGTAAACCCCAAAGATGAGCACAGCAACTGGAGTCGTAGTATCTCAATCTAGATCAATGAAAGTTTAAATTTGGGGTTAAGAGTCTTCAGATGTTACAGAGGTCTGACAGTGAGTGACTTGCTTGTTTTGGATGTAACTTGGAACACAAATAACACGTGTCAGTTATTATGGTGATATTACTGAGCAAAACCTCCACTAAGCAGTTCATCATTTATTAATAAAGATGATGCTATCTGCTAAGAACCTTGTATGAACTACAGTTGATTGCTAATTCTCGTGCTAATTTTGTGTACACAGTTATCTTTTTTCCCCTTTCATTTAAGTAATTTTGCTGTTGGTGGGTGCTCACAGGGCTAGACAAACGCCTTTTTCTTGTGATTACAATATTCTCAGCTTTAAGAATAATTAATTACTAACTTGTAATGTAATGAAGGAATTTACTTGTTTCTCTTTTTTTTAACTGATTTTCATTTTTTGTATTTCTAATTTTTATCACTTCATGCCTAAGAACTTGCCAGGGTATCTGGGGTTCTTTGTGTAACTTTATTCAGGTTATTAAAAGACTTGGTCTTGAAGAGGTACCAACACTGAGACTTGCTGAGGTACTCAGGGTCAGAAACAAATACAGGTGAAATCATCAGAAAATGAAAGCCAGCATCTCTCCTTAACTGAAGCTGATCTAACTAGCTGAGGTTCACAATGGTGCATAACCATTCCCAGAGCAATCGGAGAATGGCTGTGCACCTCAGGCCATGTCGTGACACCCAACCAGAGTGAAACTTGTGTTGTGCTATCTGCAAACCCTGGTTTCTGATAAATAAAAGGAGAACAAGGGCTGTAGCACAGACTGCAGAAGCCACAATCAGTAAATTTTAACCCAACCGGACTCGTCATGCTAATGATATACCTCCATGTCCAGTTCTGGTCATTGAATGGATTCCAGTTGACTTCAGAGTCAGCTGGAAAATGAAAGCCCACTTTGCTTCAGATGCTTACTGTTAAATGAATTGTTGTCTTCTATGTGGTCAATCAAGAAGTAAAGCACTTTTTGGATATTTGAAATGCAAGAAGTTGTCACTTGTCAAGTGTATCTTTAATCCACATTGTAGTAATAAGGTTGTTGTAACCATGGTAGTGTAAGGACGTACTGGAGGTATATCCTTGAGGATTTCCAAGCTTTTTTAACAACCAGCTAATAGAACTGGAAAAAAATGGACAAGTTCTAAGGCTAGTGATCTCCCCAGTCTGGTTCTTGCGCTTGCTTTAGTAAAAGTCACTGTGGAACTCACCTGCCATATATTTAGGCTATTATAGCTTTTTTTAAAAAATGGTGATACTACTTGAATTTGACAGAAAGTTTGTGCTTTAAACTCTACCAAATATGTATTTTTAGAAGGCAAAAAATGCAAATTAATTAACTGAAGGGAAGTAGACATTTTGGCCCAAATATATTCCAGATTACACATGAGATATTGCTGTGGGTTAGGGCTGGGCCAGCCACTAAACATGGACAGGTGTTCTCTAACCCTCTCTTCCCCTCCAAATGGGAAGGAAGAGGGAACAAGGCAGAGAGACTTACCAGTTAGAGAGGAAAATTAGAACAGCTTTAATGAAAAAATAACGGAAATAATAGTGAAATGATAAAAATAAAAATCTATATACAATCCAGATATCAAACATGACTCTCCCCCACACACCCCCCCATATCAATCCTCGCTGGTGCTGCAGAGCAAGCGGCACTGGGGAAGCCCCAGGCTCAGCAGCGCCGGGAGCTGGATACAGGGAACTGGATTCAGGAACTCAGGATCAGGAACAAAAGCAGGAGGTCAGATGGAGTCCTCCCTGGACACCGGCCATTGCAGAAAAAGAAAGAAACTCTTGTAATTATTCAATTTATACTAAATTTGACATATATAGAATGGAATACTCTTGTTAGTCACCTGTCCTATTACCCCCTGGAGGTGCAACCTTTTACTTCCTTGTGACCCCTCTCACGACCCAGCACCCCCAGCGTGGCACACAAGAGCCAGCAGTGGCCTTGGTCACTATAGGAATAAGTATAACCAAGAGCCTTTCTGCATCCCAGTCCCAGGCAGGAACATCAGGTGTTATCACTGCCAGTAGCAGGCACTGTCTGCAAAAACATGCTGCGAACTTCAGAATGTGCAGCCCTTTAGAGACTAAATTGGAAAGTAAAAATACCTGACCATAATTGGGTTTTTTAGCTCAAACCAGAACAGATATGATGATCAGCAGCTGTCCTGTTTTGAGCTCAGACCAGGACAGCAGCATAAGAACCAAGTTTGGAACATTAAGGTGACGGAAGAACATTTATTCAGCTTATATATTTTGCTGGATGTGAATTCTCCCAGCTGTGTACATTCCCCTTTCTGTGTCTTATCAGATATGATTGTGTACATAATGAATACATTTCTGCAGGCTCACCTACATGAAAAATAATGGAGTACTGTAACCAAGCTGTTTCTTTGTTAATAGGATGTCAGACTGAGGCTATTTCAGGTTAAATCTAACTATGTTAATCCAGTTTTGCTGTTTGTTTTCTGATTCACCCTGGTTTTTAACACTGGTAAAATAATAGAAAGTACATATTTTAACATAATGAAGGAGCCTTTTGTTGAATAAGGATTTCTTTCTCTTCACACTGTAGGGATGGAATTATATATAATGGTAATTGTAAATCAAAATCAAGGTGCTCGAATCAAAAGTACCTAGAAAAAACTCTTTAGTTTCAGAATGAGAAATGACCTTTCTGTTTGGACACTAGATCAGATTCACGGCAAAGTTACTGGATATATAATCTTCATTTGAAGGACTGTAAAATAAAAAGGATTGATTTTGCATGGCAGGTTTCATATCTGAAATAGCTCAAGAGGAATATAGCTGAGATACTAGTGGAAAATGGAGCAGCTGTATAAACAAACGCAGGAACTGTTCTAAGGTCAGTGATAATTCATGTGTTGCTCTGGACAGTGGAATCTGTTTTAGGTGTTGATCTATGATAGCAGGATTTGTGCCTCAGTAAGAAATGTGTAGACACCAATGACTACCCAGGCCTTAGGTGCAGTAGAAGGAAACTGTATCTTTCTCTGTGGAAAAGAGAAATGCTTCTCAGAGCAACTCAATCTCTCACTTTCTATCTCAAGAAAAGCATTTCAAAAGCAACAACAGATTATAAAATTCACACCAAGCTTACTGAGCCATTCAGTCAAGCCTGGGGAGGGCTGATGAATTGCTTTTATGTCACTGCATAAACATGTGCTATGTAGTCATTAACAACACGGGTGTGGAGTCTGCCACAGCTGCAATACAGTTCATCATCTTTATGTCATGTAAAAGATTTCCACAGCTCGAGTGAGTTTTTTGGATAGAGCTGAGGTTAGCTGCATTGTGTCAATGTAGGGTGGGCTCTGCTTTAGAAGGATTAAAAATTAGTTCCTGAGCTGCAGTGTCAGAAGTTGCTCATGTGTCAGGATGTGGACTTAAAAGTTCTGTACATTTCATGGGAAGATTTGGATGATGTAGTGCAAAAATATTACCTGACTGTGGGCAAGCAGAGCTTCTTTCAGGCCACTGTGGAACAGTAGTCCCTCACTCGTACTTCCACAATGCATCCGCCTCAATATCTAATTTGCGAGCAGAATATTCAACAGTCCAGAGATCCAGAGAGCTGGCTTGGAGTTTGGTGTGCTGTGTATCACTCTTAAAATGCTAGTTATTTTGGCACCTCTCTTGTTTGTAAGAAGTCTGTTATACCAGGAAAACAGGAATAATTCTGCTGTTCTAAACATCCTGAGGATATGTGCATGGCTGTAGTACTGACTTAATCTGGAATTATATTGCATGAGGTGTGTATTTTCTATTTGGAGTTTTCCAGCACCTATACCAGTTCTAAAACCCCTATACGGTAGCCCTCCAAGATTTGTTTGAGTCATTGTCATGCATGATGTTTGTGCTACACAAATTCATCATGAGCTTTTCACGCCTTCTTGGTTATTCAGATACAGTGAAGCTGCTGTTGTCTTTGAGGTATTTTCTTTTGATCTCCCGCACATGAAATAAATCTCTGAAGTCCTAAGGTCATCTTCAGTAGTTCAAGAACCTCCTGTAGTTGAGCGTATGTGAGGGTATGCGTGTAAGTGTTGTGTTATCTATCTGTATATTTGCATAAAACTGTAAGAGGCATAGTAGTGGCAAAAAACCTGAAGACCTAAACGGCATTTAAGCAGGACCTGTAACTCCATTCTCCTTTCTCCCAACGTGATGTGGATCATTGCATTTTGCAGAAATAAGACTTGAACTTGTTACTCTTCAAGGCTGAGCGTGCCTGCAAGATCATTGGGACACGTTTAGTTGCACATGAAGGGAAAGGCTCCTTAGCAGCAGCACAGCTCCACCTGGCTCCTCCGGAGCTCAGGATTCAGTGAGGTTCGTCCCACACAAATGTTGGTCCAACTGGGTGTGTACCCAGGAGCTACTCTCCAGCCTAAGGGAGCTCAAGAGGCACCATGAACCAGGGCCTTGGACAGAGGTCACTGGGTAACCAGTGATTCCTTCCACTTGCTCTAGGAACTTAACCACTTCTTTCTCTTCACATAAGCACTTTTGAATTATTATAAAAGCACGGTATTTTTCAATTCAACTCTTCACTAGGCTTGGTCGTGACTGGAGTTTTTCTGGTTCAAGTCCATCTCCAGTTTAAGAAAATTTCAAATAACAGTTCAAATCCAATTACTGTTTATCTAAGGTTTGAATGAAATTTTTTCTTCAACAACAATTTCAGAATAACAGGCCAGACTCTCTACAGGCCAGTAGCTCAAGTAAATGTAACAATTCAAATCAGGTTTTGGAGGCTAAGTCTGTGATTTGAATAATAAATAATATGAATAAAGCCTGAAACAAATGGAGGGAGTGGCATTGTTTCTGTCTTGAACTGGTAAAACAGCACCCACTCTGGAATACATTATTTTTAATTAACTCTTCCAATTTCCCAGTAGGGCTGCACTAAATACACTCATCACTGAAACTGTAACTTTGTTTGTAGGACTTGAATCATGGTTCTCGTATGGCAGACATAGAATTAGAATAATATTCTAAACCAAATGGAAATAACCCAAAATATATGTGAAATGAACACTTTGTGGTACTTCTAGGTGTTCTAAACAGAGGTGTGGTATTTTGACATGTTTCAGGTTATTCTCATTTATAGATATTTTGATAGGTGTAGAATTAATGATGTTGATGTTGCATAAAGTAGTGTTACTGCAGTAAAGAAATCTGCATTTAAAATTTCTAATGAAGGTAGGGGACTTGATAAGACTGACTTTGCAGTGATGTGCAAGCCTCTTTGACGCAGGAGTCAGATTTCCCTTAATGTTGCCATATTTTGTCATTAATGTCTGTGCATCCAGATTTTACCCAGAATGTTACTGGAAATCCGTTAAAAAATTGGAGTTCGGAGATCTTCTACAACTAATAGGTAGAATGCTAAGGGTCGGCTTTTGGCTTGTAAAGGTCAGATTAGGCTGGGATCTACTCCAGCTGCCTGTTTTACAGTGACAGCTTGACAATTAGCAAACACTCCTGATCTGGAGCAGGTATTGTGCCCAGAGATAGATGGGGGTAGGAAGGGATGCTGCACCCAAGACCACTTAGATAAAGTAACTCTGGTTCCCACTGCAGTGTAGGAGTAGCAGCTGGGCATGCATAAAGATGTGTAACTTTAAGACTATATATATACAAATAAGAAAAGTAGTCATTAAATGAAAAACTTTTAGGGAGTATAATCCTAAAAATTCTTGGTGAAGGGAAAACGAAGATTTATTTTATCCCACATATGCAAATTATATCTTCTAAAGTGATATAATCCTTAAAAATTTGTAGATGTTTTACACAGAATGCTACTGGTAATTTAGTATTTTTAAGGAGTTTTGCTGACAGTGAATAGTATCTCACTATTACAGTTTTGTGAGTATACATGTGTAGTAAGTGTTGCTAATCGGACGTTAGCCATACAGTAGCATTTCGAAGTAATGCTTCAAGAGCTTTAAGGAAAAAAACCAAAGCAGAACATTAAATTTCTCCAAAGAGAATGATGGAGATCTATGGTTCATTTATTTAAGCTCTTGTATGTTTTTGCAAAATGCATTTTAGCTAATATTTAAAGATAATGTTAATGCTCTTTATTAACTATTCATTATGGTACATAGCCCACTAGAGGGCTGCTTTTCAAATAAATTGCATACAGAGTGTTAATAAATGGCAAAATAAAAACAAAAAAATATGCAGCATGAATATGTATATCATTTTAGCACATTATTTTGTCATATACCTTCTGTGACTACATATTATGTACAGAACATACTAAAACAATATGAATCATGGCCCCAACTTTGCAAGCATTTAGAATATGCTTAGCTTTAAGTGTATAGTTAGACTTTCCTTTTAAGCTACTGATAAATTTAGAGTTAAAGAGATGCCTGGATGCTATTGAGACTGTCTTCTGTCACATATCACACCGTCCCCGGTTGTGGAGGGGCAAAGTTCCAATGTTTATCCCCTGTATTTGATTTGAATATTGCATAGCAGAGGTGTTTTGACATCTGAATGACAGGTCACAGCTTCAGTTTGGAAATCAGGTGTCAGCAGTAATTTCTTTTCTTGTGCTCTGATTGTGACAACGCCCTCCACCTTCTTTACAGATTTTTAAAGAACAAGACAAGGAAATGAGGAGATTATAACGTTAAGACAAATACAACAAACCTGATTTGCAGAGACAACTATCAGTGTATAGTGATTTATGTTTTCTTCCTGAAACAGTATAAAAAGCACAAGTATTCAAGTGTCATGTTGGTTCATGAATTCCTTTACAGTAACACTGTGTGATTTAAAGGAGCAGAAGTGCCAAGTGATGTGGCAGTTGCCATGGCAACGACAGCGATTCAATTTTTATTCAGTATCATGTAAAATGAAACAAGATACGGTTTGCCTTGTGGCTTCAGGAACTTATGCATCCTAACAGTGTTGTTCCATTTTGTCTTTTTTAACATTGTACCATTTAAAAAATAGCGTATATTTGTTTTAAGGGTTTGTCTTGGTTTTAGGCTGTGTCATTCCATTGTTTTTAAATCAAAGTTTCCCTTACAAACCATTATAGATCTGTAGAGAAAAGAGATTTAGATACCAGCACTGACTACATAAAGCAAACTGCAGGGTAATTCTGCTTAAAAATCAATGTTATTATCTACCCTATGATTTGGCAGCTTGCATTTGATATATTCATAAAGAGGATATGTAGGATCTTTACATAGGAGAACTTGGTGGTTTGTACTAGACATCTTACTGATTCATGAAATTCAGCATCCTCCCTCTACCAGAAGCCAGTTCATTATGACTCAAAGAAAAACAAAATCTTCAGTGGTATAATGGGTTGGCTGGGGAAGCTGTAGATTAAGGTTAAATTCTGTTTAACTCTGAAGTTGGAGTGATAGAGCTGGTCAGACATTGTGAGAAGGGAGATTCTTCCACCTCCAGAGACAAGAGCTTGATCCTGGCAGGAACACATGGATTTCAACCAATCTCAAACATCGATTTAACTCTTTGAGGAGAGGAAGATGTAGCAATCCCCATCCCTCAACTCTCTCTCTAGCAGTCCCTGGGCAGAAAGTGTTCCCCTCCAGGTCGCCATGGAAAGACACTCACCAGGACCTCTGTAAGCGGAGGAGCAGAGGAAAGAAAGTGTCTCAGGCTTAAATTGGAGCTGTGAGATATCCACCCTTTCTATATGAATCCCTCAAGTCAGGGGCCGTAAAGCTAAGCCATAATTAGAAAAATAAACAAGAATAGGGCACAGAACTTGTCATTGTCCCACATTTGCCTATACTATTAAATTGTTGGTGTGGTCACTCACATTGTGTTCTGTGCCAACTGGTACTCTTCTGGGATGTTTTGGTTCTAAAGATAAGCAAGATCCAGGCCAGAGGCTGTTCATAGCAGGTAGCTCCAGTGTGGTCTGCTTTGGAGGGCAGGTGTTAAGGCACCTGATTGTCTTAGAATTCCTCCAGCTGCACATAATGACCTTTTTTTGTTCCTGTCTAGTTACGAGAATTGCTGTGCCATTTATTGTAGTTGTTTTAGTACTAGACTGGAAAACTTAAGATCTGATCTACTTTCTGGGAAGGCTGAGTCCTGGTAGCACATTCTCATTCATCCTGCCCAGAACAGTTTTGCACCTGTACTTCACTGCTTCCACCCTTACTGGCAACATTGCTGTGGTGCTGCAGAATGTCCATCAGTTCAGCATCCTCCAGAATGCAAGGCTTTATGTGCTACAGGTATAAAATCATATTTTAGTCAGAATATTTTTAACAAGTTTCTAAATTTAAGCATGAGGATTTCTAGCAAATTAGTTCTGTTGAAGTTGTTTTGTTTCTTTTTTTTCCCATGAACTGGCAAAATTTAGCCTGATGAGATAGTTTTAAGGTCTAGTTAGGCAGATGTTTGATTTGCTTTGACTAAGCATAGTTTTAGTTTTGTTTGCTCTTTGACTGGTATCAAAGGGAAATGTTGAGGTTTTTTAATAGGATTGCAAACCTACTTAAATGAATTTGTGGCTCAAAGCATCTGCAGAAACAGCAGTGTAAAGACTTGCGAGCTGCAGAATGTCAGGGATAGGTCTCTTCTCTTTGGGTATGAGTAAGTACATTGGATTCACATTGCTGGGAATTAGGTGCAAGCATTGAGGAAACAGCTGATCTTTATAGCTTTATACTGCAGCTCCAGCCAAATACTCATTTCAGTGAAGAATTATGTGTGTCTGTGTACTGTATGCCGAGACCTAGGTAGGGTGTGAGCATAGCACTTCAGCGTGCATGAAAACAGCTCCTGGGTTGGCATGACTGCTTTTAGTGCTGTGGATAGAACTATCATAGAGTGGTTTTTTCAATGTGATCTGAACATATCAAGTGCCTGAATATCAGGACCTGTGACAAGGAAAAGGGACATGATTCTGTGCCGCAGAGAAATGACCTAGTCCATTAACGCCCAAGGCTGACAGCAGCTCACTGTGCACTTTGCTCTTGCAAAAAGATGTCGTTTTGCAAACTGTTTATCTCTCTGGCTCTTTACCTTTAGCAGGTAGAGTAATGACTTTGTTTTACGAACGACAGTGCTGTTTTTATGATACAGATTTCACTTGATTGTTAAACTGTTAATTTACAGTCCTTTACTAACTGAATGCAAACAAATTCTGCTTCTCAAAGCTCTGCTAATGCACAATGTTCAAATTTTAATTTCCAGTCCATCTTAGATTACGGTGATGAAAAACAATATTTAATCCCTCGTTAACACATGAATAAGCGGAAACTGTCATTTCCCACCAAACAATAACGGGATTATCTCAAGAACTGTCAGTTTATGTGAAAACATTATGTTGCCCAAATTTTCATAAAAATTAGCAGTGGGTAATATTCAAGATCAGAGCAAAGGAAAGAGGGAAATCTGCATTCATGGTAATAAATATTCATATTTGTCTGCTCAGGAGATGAAAATCTAATCAAGGGGCTATTGATGCGCTGGCTTTTTTTTTTTTTTTTAAACCAAGATGTTTCATCTAAATTGGGTTTGATATGGAAATTAGTCTCACTCCAAGTCCTCCAGGCCATGAGCATGCTGGGATAACACTGGAGGTGTCCAGTACATCAGATGTTGCTGCTGGCATCTGCTTCTACAGCCAACAAACACAATAAAATAAAATAAAATAAAATAAAAT
>NW_009731038.1:0-6824 GCF_000703405.1 Apaloderma vittatum
TTCCCGAGGCTGCTGTGGGATCATGCGGGGCAGGGGGGAGCAGGACAAACCCCTGGTGAGCAGCTTGCACCAGACTGTCCCGCTCTGGGCGTGAACAGAGCTTTCCTATGACTGTGTCAAGGATCCCCAGTGCTTCCAGCTCGTTACTTTAAGTGGAAGAAGTGGGAGCAAGGCAGCGCCTGGAGCTGGTTGTTCTTCTCCCCGATGGACTCTCCGCACATGCCGCAGTACAGCTCCATCTCCTCCACGCATTCGTGGAACTTCACAACGTGGTCACGCAATTCTCGCTGCTGCCCCTTCGTGCGATAGATCCTTTCACACAGGCAGTGGAGCTTCAGCAGGCCGAGCTGCACAGGGAGGGCAGAAACATAAGGAAAACAAACAAGATGAAGACGGACCAGTAACGGAAGGAACGGAAACCACTACAGTCCCATCGATCATCAGCACAGAAAGCTGCTCAAGAGGTGGGATCAGTTATAAGGACATTTGTTCCTTCGGCGCTTCATGCCATTACCCCTGCTTCTCTGTATCACAAAAGGAGGCACCAGCTCAGAGGCGCTCTGTGGCTCTTTCACCGAGGCGGTTTTCCGAGCTCTCTGCGACATGTCCTGTGTTTCACTTCCCTTTGCCTCCAGCCAGCACACAGTTCAGCTGCTGCTCAGGGCGATCATATTTCTCAAGGAACCCCTAGCTCTCTGCTTCTTTCATTTTTACTGCTTCCCATTCGCCTTCGTTTATCCCCCTGTGACTCCTCTCTCCCTTTTCAGAGTTGTGCACTCACTGATGATCACCTGCACAACTGCCCACAACCAAACACTTCAGAGCAACTGAACACTTCAGTGCTTGGCTTCTTCAGTTGCCCGACAGAAGACTACAGGCAGTGCTGAAGAGAAGCTGTAGGATCCTACCTTGTTCCCCAGTCCCTCTGCCAGCTCCTGTGCCTTTTCAATGCTTTCCAGAGCCTGCGAATGGAGAACACACATCATCAGTTCTCAGTCTGATACATCCAAACCAGACTTGTATGAGTTTATTAAAAGAAAGAGGCAAAGAGCATTTGGATAAAAACACATCACTGCAGCTCTGGAGATGCAAGACAGGTGACTGGCAGATCTTCCTCCCTTCCCAAAAGTCTGTCCATAAGGAAAGCTTGGTTTCTGACAGACCACAAATAACCCAAGAGCTACACTTCTGTTGTAGCTGCACAGCGCAGAGCAGGGCCGTGACGTTGGCAGAGGCTGGGGTTTCCAAGCCAAGGGTCCAGACCTGCTTAAGCTCTGCCATACACGCTCACTGAGGTGGGGATGGAGCACGAGCAAAGCAAGGCTTTTCCCCATCCGGCCCTACAGGCTCAGTAATCGTTGGGCAACTCATCTCGCTGGCACAAGAGGAGAGGAAAGGGATCAGCACCACCGACACACCACACTTGCGGGTTTTTTCTGCTGTTCAAATATCCAGTTTGTCATGTGATGTAGGAGTGTTCTGCCAGCCATCTTTTTCAATCTGAAGGAAAGTATTTAAGCATAGTGGCTGTTACACCAAGGGAGTCCCTACTTTCCCCTAGAAGCCCCAGCGTTCTGCACTGTTCTGAGCATCACTGTCCTCCAGAAATTGAGTTCCTGAGGTCTGCTTCAGATTTGTCCAAGGGGAAGAAGAGGTCTCCCTTGCGATGCAGCAGTTCTCAGGGGGAACACTGTAATAGTAATTCCCACCCTATAATTTGGCATTAATGGTATTGCAGGAGAAGAAGACCAGGTGAGATCAAAGAAGGCACCTGGAATGCAGAGGAGGTGCCATTAGGCCTGTGGTGGCAGCAACAGCCCAGGATAAGGAACTTGTAGGAGAGGGACACGGGAACTGAAGGCTCACAGGTAAAACATAACCTAGAACCACGCAGAGGAAGAGTGACTGTATGCTGGGGAACCTTGAAATCAATGACCGGGAATAGGAATCAAGGTGAAGCACGTGGGGTGGGGGAGGAGATGCTGAGCAGTCCAGGGGGCAGGTTGTCTTGGGAAGGAACATAAGACAGCGTGGGAGTTTGGGCACGCAGGCTGTGGCAGCAGCACGGACTGCATGCGTGTGAGCTGGACTGACTGACCGAGGAGAGCGGGAAGACAGCGGAAGCCAGGACACGGGTAGCAAACTGTTTTATTGGGTGGCTGATATTGGGCTGAGCAGCGTGAGAAACGGGAACTGGAACTGGCAAATTGAGGAGCAGCCTTGGTTGAGTATTCAGGGCTGTGACACAGGAGGAGGTTGCCCTTGGGACTCCCCAGGGCAGACTTCCCTCTAATGCCCGGGACGAAATACAAGACTCATCTGTTCATTCTCTCGGGGGTTTTGCCGAGATTAGGACTCGGTGCAAAGCCCTCACCAGGCTCTCACAAGTGAGACCTGCTTGTGGTACCAGAGCGTGGCAATGGCTGGGGATGGGATCAGTGGACGTGGGGGTTGACGAATGCTCTAAATATTCTCTTAGGTAGAGATCTTCCCCTGCTGTGTCTTGCCCCATTCTGTTGGATATTAGATATGAGGCTGGGTAAGGATTACACTGAGCAAAGCTTTTAAGTCCGCAGTTTCTCCTTCCATTGCAAACGTAGCGCTTAACTTACGGAGACTGCGAGGTCTATCTCACCCAGCTGACTCCCTGCTGTAGGCAACTTGGATGCTGACAACACCTCAAACCTGTCTTTTCTGACAGAGACCTACTTGATTCCCTAATATCTAGGACGCTTTGTTTGAGTTGAAATTCTTTGTGTCTCCTATGAGTGGTAAGAATTGAATCTACATCCTATTGACACCCAAACCAGCAGCCTGCTATGGCACAGTGCAGGCATACCCAGTTGTTCAGCACTAGTTCAAGGCTAGCCTTTGAGGAATATTCCTGCAGTGCAATCTGGATTTCAACATACATACACTGCCTGAGCATTTTCAGATTAAGTAGTGTCACCCCCTTGTACTATATGGACTGATTGTCTATTCTCAAATAATTTTCTCCTCTCGTTTCTCTGTTTCACATCACGGTTTAAATACCTTTAAAGTTTCTCTAGGAATTTGATGCCAGGTTCTGTCTGCAAAGCACACGGTGGTGCTGCAGAGCTGTTCAAACATCCTCACTGTCACCACGAGCGTAGTTACGCAGTTGAAAAGTAGGCAGTGGAATCTATTTCAGAGCATAACCACAAGCTGATTGGTAGAAAAGCAGGAGCAGGCCTCCTCCTCTCAGCGCTGGTTTCTCAGTGTAGCGCTTAAAGTCATCAGGATTGACTAAGGAGCCAATTCAGTAAGTCAGTCTGACTCAGACTGGATGTTCCCACTCGGTAACAGATTCCAGGCTGAAGGGAACTATTAGGAGAAATGTAACTGTTACAAGCGGACCCCTCTGGCAGAACCAAGGGGTGCTGGTCTCTTCTGCACTCTGATGGGCGTATGCACAGCTCAGAGAAAGCCTGTTACACACTGATCTAGTCTAACAAGCTTCTGTATGAGTTTGTAACTGACCTTGTCCAGCTCCTTCTGGATCATCCAGCACTTGGTCACTCCCAGCAGCACCTGGACCAGGCCCAGGCGGTTTCCAATCTCGGTCATGATGCTCATGGAGGAGTCGTACCGAGGGAAGGCAGTCTGCAGAAGCAGGGAGGAAAACACGCGCTTGGCTCTGGCCTGCTTCTCCCACCCTCTTGCTATCCCCTCTGCCTCGGCCTTCCCGGCAGGAAGGAGCTGTACCTGCACGTCTCTGCGGCTGCGATGGATATCTGCAAAACACAGCAGACACAGCGCTTGCAGAGGCCGGTCACCGTGCTGCAGGGCAATCTTCATGGACTCCTGCAAGAAATTGTCCTCGGTCAGGAGAAGAGCCCGTTCCTGGTTCAAACCAGCAGGGCTGGGACCGCGCGCTCCAGCCGCTCCCAGGGCAGCTCCACAGAACAGGCAGTCGTTTTAAAGCAAGTGAATTTCTCGCCAACCGAGAGCCACTCACAGACCCCTGGGGCCACTGGAATCACAGCTCCGAGGCTGGGAGGCAGCAGGAACATCTCAGCCAAGCACGAAGGCCCTGGTATCTCTCTTCCCCACCGCCCCGTGGGCAGGATGCCCTTGCAGAGGCCGCCAATGGCTCTGCACCTGCCTCCCCCCCGCACCTCGCAGCAGTCCATCGCATCTGCCAAGCGCCCCAGTTTCCGATAGGCCACTGCCATGTGGTACTGGCTCATCGCACGGTACTTCAAGCTCCAGCCCTTTCCATAATCATTCACCAGCTCGGCTGCTTTGCAGGGGAAGAACAAGGCTTTCTCGTAGTCCTGTAAGGCAGACAAAGCACACAGACAGCAGTTACAGAAAAATAAAGCAAAAAGAATAGAACAGCCCTGCAACAGCTAGCAGATCTCTGTACATCTTTCAGCTCCTGCTGCTCCTCTTCCACATGCCCTGTTTCACCTGGTGTTCTCCCTGGATATCAAACTATGGAATTGCCATATGCTGAATTCATATTACTCTCTGGGACAATGACGTAAGAAATGAATTTTATATAGTGTGTCATCAACTTTACAGGAACCATTTACCCTCCTTTATAACCAGAGACTGAAAACCTTCTCTGCTCTTACATCATCTCTGCTTTCAACACCTACATGGAGCCCACATGTTGTCTTTATGATGAGCCAGGATCTCCAAGGGACTGGTTACCCATTGTTGCAAGAAACAGGAACAAAGAATCATGGCCTCACCAAATCCATGGGAAGTAATAATAAAACGTATTTTCATTTTTAAGCATCTTTCCGCATTAAAAGCGCTTCAGAAAGAAAGCTTGTTTTGCAGCAAGTAAACCTATTATCTAAATATCTAAAACCATTCTCAAGTAAGTTACATGAGACTGCAGAAGTGACAGTCCTCATACCTTCTAGTTCTCCAAGATGCACAAAGGAAGCTACAACTTTTAAAACTTCCTTTCTCCCTTTTTATTTCATACAAGTATCCAACACGATGTTCTTTTCTTTGGTTTTGTTAATATGAGGGAAGTTTACTGATAGCTTTTAACAATTCAGCTGGTGAGTCTTCCATTAGTGTCAAAAATCAAGACTCTGTGAGGAAAACCTATTTGCTGCCGTTTGCAGTAGAAGCTAGAACTGACAAATCACCCCCACCTTCAGTTCCCACCCAGTTTTGCTCATAGAAATAGCTGCGTGCTTGTGACGGCAGCAGAAATAGGAAATGCAAGAGTTCTGGCTGCCAGCTCTGCGTGCACAGTACCTCCTCTCTGCTGTGATCTTCTTTGCAGCGAAAGTTTGATCTTTTTGACCCACAGGACCAGTCACAGCTGCTTCTGCTGTGCTGTGTGAACATCACGCTAATCCTCCCACCCTTACTGCAAAGGAGAGCGCTCAGCAGGGACTTTGCAGAGAACAGATTTTAGCTTATGGCGCTCTCTCCCGTACCTCCCCGCCTACAGCAAAGAAACAAGCTGGAATTCACACCGTTCCCGATTCTTTCCTGAATCCCCGAGGCACTCGCCCTTCCGCCCCGTAGGTCACCGCACCTTGACCTGGGCGTAGAAGCTCCCGAGGCTGCAGCAGACGCGGCACTCCAGCATCTTGTCGTCGTTGTTGTGTGCGTAGCGTAAGGCTTTCTCAAAGCACTCCAGAGCCTTCTGGAAGATGCTGAGGCCCAGGAAGGCGTTGCCCATGCTGAGGCTCACCTGGCCGTTCAGCTGCAGGCTCACGGCCGTGCCCTGCATGTTCAGGCACGTCTTACAGTAAGAGATTGCTTTCTGGAATTCACAGAGTTTCTCGTTGCTGCGAGCCAGGTTTAGGTAGCTCTCTGTAAGGTAATCCGGGTCCTCCAGCTCCCGTGCTGTATCAATCTGTACCACTGCAAACTTGAAGTAGAAAAGACAGTGTTTATGAAAAGCACGTGGTTTCCTTACACACACAACGCAAGCACCCTGCACTGGAGCAGCGGCTCCTCTCTGAGAAGGGCAGAGAAGTCCAGCAGCACAGGCTGAGAAGCATCGTATACCCTGAGTAGGTTGTCTGGCAGTTTAAGAGGCCCACGAGCAGCTTGAAGAGACCTCTGCCCCTCTCCACACACCCTCCAGGGCAAGGACGATGAATCTGGCTGGTGGTTAGCAGGAAAAAGCGGTTCAATAGCCCTGAAGAGAAGCAGGTGAAGCAGGAAACATCTGAAACGACGCAGCTCAGTTTTCTCTCACTCGGTTTAATTTATTTCACTTTCTTTCACTCAGTTTAATTTATTTCACTTGCTTTGTATTCTTAAGATATTAATGTACTCTATTAATAAAAGAAAGTGAGCAAGCTACTTCTTTCAACGGTTCTTTACTCCCAAATTGCAGTCTTGGCAGTTTTTGTTCTATAACCTTCAGGATTCATTGCACACAGTTCTCTTAAATGACTTGAAATCTCTTTCCTTTAGACCACCACCTCTTCTAAACACTGACTCTTTTGTGTTTTGCGATGAACCAGGCATGCTGAGGGCTTCAGTAAGTTTTCAGCAATTTTCTCAGTATGTGTTTTCATTAGAGTTGATCAGTTTGGTTTATGGATAGCAATTTCCAAGGGCACCAATCACTTCCTTTTTGTATAGTGGCAGCACATAAAAATTTGTGCTGGTAGAACATTTTATGTTCTTCTCAAAATAATAATAAAAAAACCCCAACAAATCCATAAATTGCACGGTTTTGAGTGTATACGCTCTTAGCTTCCTGAGCACTTTAGGAAGGCGGCTATATGGACCTAGTAATGTGCATTAGCTCGTGCTTCCCCACACTCTTACTTTTGCACAAGTCGTTATTTCCCGATTACCACAGCCTCTTT
>NW_009731038.1:6855-8836 GCF_000703405.1 Apaloderma vittatum
CCCTGGGGTGTAGTAATTTTTCTCTCCAAAAGAGGTTGAGCATCCTAACACTTCTTAAATCAGTTCATTTCATGCCTTTAATCCTGGCCCCTTTTCTCCTGTTACTTCCTCTCTCAATCACTAATTGCGAAATTTCTCCTTCCTCTGTCTTTAATTACTGACAATGTAAAATCTTTAGTTTGACTGAAGCAGTTTTCCCTTCCTAATACTGGGAAGAACCAAAATCCACCTACTCTGATCCCACTTTCTGTTCTCTTCTCAGAGGTTCAGGTATACTGAGCCCACGCCTTTGCCTGTTCCTCGTTTTCCTTCGGGATTTCCGTCAGGTAGCCACACCTTACCTTTTTTGCTTCTCTCTTCCCCAACCAGTCTCTTGTTTCTGCCACCACCTAATTCCACATCACTCATCACACTTTTTCTTTTCTTCAAATGTTTTCCAAGTGTATTAACACCTCTCTTTTCTTCTTCATCCTAAGTACTTGCTTTTAAGATATGACTTCGACACGTGCATGGGTTTACTAGGAATTCGTGCTCCCCCCAACTCTAAACAGCTACCAAAACCTTCCAGTGAGATGCGGGCACCCCCTGCCCACTCTGTGCTAAATGCTGAATGATTACCAGTCTAGCAAGAGACAACCAAGTCCACCGGGACCAGAATATCAGGACCTGTTAGCAAGATCCTATTTCAGGCTGGGATAGTTTCTTAAGACTATTACAACATCCTCTTGCCTTGTCTTCCAGATTCCCGAGCCACCCTCCTGCTCTCTGCTTCTTCTCAGATCCACTTATCAGCTTCTTTTTGTTTATTTAATCAAACATCTTTATGGTCTTGACATGTAACTTCAGTTTCTTTCTACCACTCTTCCGTCACGCCCCGTATCCTTCCTTCTTCTGTGCTGTTGACAAGTGTGAGCCCCTCTCTGACCTCAACTGTCAGACCCCTCCTGCAACGCCTCTCAACACTCCCCATCAAAAAAGCATCCTTTTTCCCTCTTAATCAGCCGCTCTGCAAACAAATAATTGTAGTAAAAAACCCCCACAATGTAAGATCCGTGTTAGGTATCAAGTAGCAGTTGAACAACAAGGTAACAGACATGTCTCCGCAAGGCTGCTGCTCATTCTACAGAATCCACCCGGAGATCTCTTTTAAAAAAACCTCTTCCTGAAGGCTGGCAACGTGGTGTCCCTGTAAGGGAGGAGTAAATCAAGAAAGGTCCCCGTGATTATGGGGAGAATCTCAGTAACCCGGAATCCTGAGGGACTAGACCCAGCGAAAAGCAGCGATCTGCGTATCTTGTGGGCTGGAGCTATTGCTCACCGCAGCAATCACAGCACCCCACAACACGCACTTGAGAGCTGGCATGTTCTGCTACACACGAAATAAACCCCCCAATTCCACACCGTAATCTCCAGGCACGCTCAGGCATGCATTCATCTCCAGTCCGCCTTACCTTCAGCATATCTTTGTATCTGCCCATCTCTGCGTGAGCAGTGATGAGGCAACCCAAAACCCGAAACCTGCCAGCAGGATCCGCAGACTTCTCCAAAACCCTCATCCAGACTCGCAGGGCCTTTTCGGTCTGATTAGACTGGTAAAGATGGAGTCCCTTCTCTATCTGCTGCTTTGTCTGGTCCTGACCCATCTCCCATGCATTCGAAAGCCTCATACACTAACCTCTAAGGACAGCAAAAAGGAAGAGAACACAACATAGAACACCCCAGTAGAGGCGGGTGGGTCGCGTGCTCAGGAGGCTTGGAGTGACAGAAGCCCAGCCATGGCAGGGGCGACGGCAAGAAGTGGTTGCTCAGCACTGAATCCCAAATCCAGCAGGCAAACGTCTTGCTCGCTAGGGCTCCATCAGTGCCTTCGCCTGTCCAATCCCGTAAATAAAGAGGAAAAGCACAACAGGGAGAGAAAAATCTCAAGCAACGGGAGTGAAACTCAATCCGCGCAGCCCACACCAGTCTCCTCGCATTGGCT
>NW_009731038.1:8933-13539 GCF_000703405.1 Apaloderma vittatum
CCCGCCGGCGCGCAGCTTATAAATACCCCGGGGAGAGGCCACCGGCTGCGCTCACAGCGGTGCCACAGCGCGCTCTTTCTCTCCGGCCATCCCCTTGCTCAAGCACTGGTGGCAGCAGCCTCAGCCACGACAGGGGCTTTAGGAAGAAGTCGCGCCTTAACAAGTCACGTGTGGGCTAGAAGGCTCCAGCATGTGTGTGTTTAGCATTTTAGTTGCAACAACACGCCTGAAACACTGTCAGGCACAAAATTCAGCCTCCAACACTGTCAGGCAGAAAATTCAGCCTCCCTTTTGAGGACCTCGGCTGGCAATATGGACTGTTGCTGCGGACAAAGTTCTGCTCTGTCACAGATTTGCTGCAAATGTGGCACCGACTTCTTAATTTCAGGGACAAGACGAAGCCAGCCGTCCTGAGAAACTGTTCACAGCTGACTGTCAGTCACTGCCATCAGAGAGCTGTCACAGTCCTCCAAGAGTTTTCAAGGGAAGTTGGCAAAGGTGCTGCTGGAGTTCTGCATCCAGAGCTTGCTGATCTTTTATGATCAGTGGCAACAATGGTCCAAAGCAACAGATTTCTGCACCTTCTGACTGTCTAAGAGAACTGGTAGCCCAGTTAGAAAACAGTTTTAACTCTCCTACACACCTCCGCTAGGAGTCAAGTGTCCTACCTCTATTGATGTGCTGCATTTTTCATTTAGCATTGCTTTTCAGAGTAGTGATGTGCTGGATGAGGTTTCAGCACAGAGACTGTGTACTCACAAAATCTGGAAGTAGAAACTGTGGGAAAACCTACAGAAGACTGAAGAAAAGTAACACTGAGGCACAGCTGGTTAATGTGCAAAAACCACTTCAGCAGCACTGTTAAAAAATTATTATCTAGGTACTTTATAGATTTTAGGGCTTCCATAAAAGTCTGATTCAGAATTAAAAGAAGTATCTCCTCCTTGCAGTATTTCTTCTCTCTCTCTTGAGCAGTGGGTGGTGAGACAGACACGAGATGCAGGAGACCGACTCTCATGGAAAGCGCCAATAATGGGGAGGCCGTCAGATTTCTGGGCCTGGTGAAAAGGCCGGGGACAGCAACCACTGGAGTCTCCTGCGTAGAAGAATCAAGCCAGGTCTCAAGAAGGGGGAAAACAAAAATCCCATCATTCTCTGCTGGAGCAGACTACTTGGCAAAATTAACCTTCCAAAAGTAACGTGCCTGAACTCTAACTCACCCTGAGGCTTCTCGACCACTTCACCAAGGCACTGCTCCCCTCAGCATTCACTCTCGTACCCCGTGAAGAACAGGTGAAGGGAGGACAGGGTGCCTTGCAGTCTGACAAAAGCCATCTAACAGGAGGGAAACGATCTCTCCTGCATTTTGCTGATCACGCTGCGCTTACTTTCTTTTAAGTTCTCCTGCGAAACCGTGCTTAGTCTCTTAAAAATCAATTCGCAATTTGCCTACCGAGATAAAAACCTATCCTAGTGAAATAAGGGCTGGATCCATCAAGCTCAGATGGGTCACGTTTGAAAAACGAAAACATACTCTGCAGTGGAACATGCCCCAGTGCAGCTGCCTGAACAAGGAAGGGTAAATGGGCAGAATCACCGGGACAGTGACTGCCTTTGCTGCTTCAAAAAAGTAATGTCACAACAATCACCAGTCTGTGGCTCAAGATACAGCTCAAGTTTGTGCAAGACACAGGTATGGCTTCTACAGTTTCTTCTCAGAAACTGCAAATACGTAATCCTGCACAGTGCACGGCAACACCAAATTTGGGAATCTCACCTGCCACGCTGTGGAGCAGTATGTGCAGTGTAGGCAGTCACACGGCCACTTCTTCCGAGTGCCTACACTGAGCTGGCTTGTTCTCCTCCCCACTGCTCTCCGAAACGTATCCCTGGTGACTCCTGGCCAGGGGAAGACAGCAGAACATGGCTGGTGAAGTCAGGAAGATCGGAGACTGGAGTCAAATCAAGTGGTGAAAGGTGGAGGCAGATATGAGAGGAAAGAAATCTCTCCTAAAACATTCAACATCAGGACTATCGATGATGACAAATATAACAACTCATGGGACATGCTGATTATTTTCAGAGATTAACATGTTGGCTCTTTTTCATAGGTTAATTGTCTACTGATTGGTGGTGGCCTTTTAAATTAAAGAAAAAAGCTGCCTCCCCAGAGGGATCTAGTGTCACTTCGGTGAGATGCAACTGCCAGAGGTCTGATGGGCAAGGTGAGCTTTTGCACAAGAAGGTCTAAACCAACCCTTCCCCGACTCGACTGTTTCCCTCCCTCCCTCACCGCCAACATATCTGAAACCCAAGTCTCCCATGCTCCCTCCTCGACAGCTGTGGCTGAGCTGCAAGGCCCCGGCAGAGGCTGTGACAGGTGGCTCAGTGCCACGCGGCACCGAGAGGAACGTGGCACCGGGTCCCCGGGCTTGCAACCGCTCTCAGATTTACAACCACGTAGGAAGTACCGGGGTGAAACAGAGTGCGCCAGATAACAGAGGGAAAGGACAGGGAGGAGAGACACAGCTGCCCTGAGAACGCTTGCAGCCTCCGAGATGCCAGACAGCAGAAGGAAGGAGCAACATCCCTGCACTTGAGGAGCTTTCAGGAACGTGGCAAAGTCACGGCCGTTGTGGTACTTTCCTTTCAAGAGAGGCAATGCCAACGTCAAACCCACAGCGAGTGTCTAAATGAATTATACGTTGCGTACACCAAACACTTATTTTTTTTTACAACTAATTTTATTTCAAATCAGTAACATATTAGTTCTAAAAAGAAAGCAGGTAACTTCTGCTCATCACAAGGCCTGAGCTAGTAACTCCCTCCCTGCGTGCGCTTTCCAGGAGCAGGAGCAGCGGGGCTGCAGGTACCAGGACAGGTTCAGCACGCGTGGCCGTGCTCCTGGCAGGGCTCAGCAGGCAGCAGCGGGCTCGGGGCTCGCAGGAGCTGGCGCCCGTCTAATCGCACACAGCACCGTGCACGCGTGCTGCTCCGGCACAGCTGGAGTCTGGTGCCACCCCAAAGTTATTCGGCCCTTGAGACACCAGGAGGGCCAGTGCAGAGCACGGCAGAGGGCTGGTGGCACCCCCTTCCCAAGGCTGGGTTTGCCCACACCTCACTCGGACCGGGGGGAAAGGGATTGCCACTACCCGGGATTCTCAGCTCCTCCTGTCTATGTCTAACGGGCACTTGAGTGATATAAAAGGGAGGCTAAACAATCAAAAAGCCTTTTCCATTTGTACTCAAAGCAGCTCACCTACGGAGAGGTAAAAAAAACAGGGCTATAACGTACATCCAGGAAAAGGGGTATTGGGACACAGAAATTTTTGTGGCTCAGCTAAGGAACTGGGTAATCGTTCTCCCATCTCACTCATCTTCCCACGCTTAGACCCCAAAAGAACCTCAAGTTTAAGACACAAATACAACACACAAGGACTCTTCTCAAACAGTTTAATAGCAAATAAACAAAGGAAGGTACCACACTTGGCATATACAAAATGACTTCTTGTCGGTGTGTCTGTGCAATTAAAACAGCTTTAAGTTGCCCTTTGGGACAAAAAGGAAAAAAAAAAACAAAACACACACACACAAAAGGAAGAAAATTCCTTTAGCACATACTCGCTCGTTCCAAACTTGTAACAAATCTTTTCATTTTTAAATCCACTACACAATCTCTGCGATCAGATCAGAAAAGCAACGTGTGCTCCTCCACTTTTTAAACCATTGAAGTAAAATCCGTAATTCTCTACAGAGTACAACACAATTTCACACAAAAAGACATTTTGTTTTGCAAATCAAAACAAGAAAAAAAAAGGAACAGCTCAAACAAGGTAAAGAAAAGCATTTCTATGACTGAACCACGACTTCGAGTTGATTAAATCCCGTTACTGCAGAACAGACTCTACATTTGGTCATAGTGGCAATTTGTTTTCTCGTCACATTGTGAATCACTTTACATTGTTTTCTAGTAGAAAAGGCAAAAAACTGTACAAAACCCCTAGTGTTAAATACAATGTTTGTACCAATAAAAAAGCCCACAGGTTTGTCTCCAAAATGTAAATTTTCTTTTTTAAATTATTCACAAAAAGCAGCCAAAAATCAGAAAGGCAGCTGCTGCTCCACTGTCTCAAATCCATTAAAACCACCACAGAACAATTAAAACAACCAAAGGAAGAAAAGGAAAGAAGAAAGGAAAGGAACATCCAACGTTTGGCATTTTGGTTTTCTTCAGACATTTTTCCACAGGTTTCCCCAGGGCTCCTCGTGGAACCCCACGTGGCCGGTGGGGTCAGACCAGGGGAGCCTCTGCCCTGCCCACCCAGCCTCAGGCCTCCACACGCCCTGCAAGCGGAGGCTCGCCAGCGTCTGCTGAGCACACGGCAGCCTCAGCCAGCAGGACAGAAAAACGCCCTCTTGCATCTCGGCGTTCCCCCAAACCTCGGGCAAAAGGAAGGTTTCTATCACGCACAATTTGTTTTCTCAGCAAAATCCCTCACTTCGCATTATTTTCTGCTGTTAAGGTACCTACACTCGCTCGCTTCTCCTCCTGACTGAAACCTCATGGCGGCACGCGCTCGCCGGGCGCCCTCTGCTAGAAGACAAC
>NW_009731038.1:13570-44600 GCF_000703405.1 Apaloderma vittatum
CTTCGTCTAGAAGCTACGTCCCGGTTTGTACCCGTGCAGACGGTACGGTGGGTAGGGGTGGTCTGCTGCCCACAAAGCAGTGACCTGTTCTAGTTCGTCCTGCAAGCCAGAAAAACTGCTTAGCTCGTTGCCCAATTAAAAACGAAACAAAAACTAAAAAATCTCCATAGAGATTCCCCAGCTAAGGCCCTTGAGAAGAGAGCTGGGGACGGTACCCTGTTCAGGTAACAGCTCTGGAGGCTGTCGTATTGTGCTTGTCACTTGGGAAAAGAGCCAGCAGCGGTAGGAGCAGGCTTACAAACGCTTTCTCGGGGATGTATCAAACACTTCAGTTCAAGAGCTAACCTAGAGCCTTTCAGGATCCTGCTGCCCAGGCCTGGCTGACAGCATGAAACCGGGGCTGGACCTGACAAAAACCTGCCCCGAACCATGCAAAATGCTCATAAAGAGCGTTTCGGAGGAGCCTGAGCTTCTGGTAGCTTTGGGCACAGAAATAAGAGTGAAGTTGCCCCGTTGTCCTGCTCCCCAGCTATCCCCTCCTGCAGGCCACGAGCCCCGGAGATGAGCGTGGCCGGGAGCTCTGCCGGGCAGGCAGCAGCACGGGGAGATGCCCTCCGGCAGCTTCCGACCAGACGGGTGTCATTCCAAACCCACCACTTTAAAGGATACCTTTGAAACCCAGTAAATTGCTCAGTTTTTGCACAAACTATAGAAAACAGAGAGGTGAAGGTGATATATACGAGGGTATGAAGAAAACAGCAGGCAACATGCAAAACATTTCTGGGCACTATTTTAGTTTGAAAGATTAAAACAAAAACATCACATTTTGCTGAGGAGATTGTAGGTACAAAAAAAAAACAAACCCAAAAACCCAACAACCAAGCATGCTGGGGCTTAACGAAATACAACATTAACTTTGATCAAATTTTCACTGCAGATTGAATCACACGGAGAAGCAGGGAAAAGAATAAAAATAAAAATTAAAAAAAAAAAAAATCAGTAAATGCCAGGGCAAAAATGTAGCTACAATCAGAAGGAAATGTAGTTCAAGTGTTTTCCGCTGATGCCACTCAAGTCACAAGTTTGAACTCATAAAAACACATGCTGTCTCCTCAAGCACAGAAACCAGATCAGCAAAATGTGACTAGGAAGTCTCCTGCAAGATTGAGTCACACCATATAATTGCCTTTTTCTTTGAAACTGTGTTTTTAAAACTAAGCACACGGAAAAAAAATAAGCCTAGAAAGTGATTGGCTGTATGTTCACAGAAATACAAATACTCCACAAGGTATGCTAGCAAGGCTGCTCTGAAGACAATTACAAAGAATCGGATTCACAAAATCAAGTGGTTATCTTAGGAAGGTTCTAGAAAAATAGAAATTCTTTTATATTCAAATGCAAGTTTAAATATTCCCCTTCAGCAGTCTTTCTAGCAAAACCAATTTGGCAGCACAAAAAAAAAAAAAAAAAAAGAAACAAACGTAATAAAAATACACATCAGCATCAAAGGTCAACACAAGGTCAAAGGTGAGAGTTCAAGCATCAGAGAAGCTGAAGAGACAAGGATTTGGACGATGTACTTGAACGCCACATCGACATGCTTTAGGCACAACGATGAACAAACGGCAGGAATCTAGAAAAAAAACAAACCAGAAAGAGGGAGACCCACTGAGTTACACAGAGCAGTACATCCAAACACAGAGAGAGAGAACACGAATGGGCACTGCACGACCACATCTCCTGGGGAAGGGGGGCGACAGGGAAGGGCAGCACATGCCGACGATGCACGAGTGAAAGGCGAAGGACGGGAAGGACACCGAGCAAACACCAAACTGCCAGAAACCGACTGGAAGCAGAGGCCTGGGCTTCCCTCTCCGCACCCAGCCCGCGGCGCAGCGAGCACCTCGCCCCGCGCCCCCAGCAGCTCCGCTCAGGAGGAGAACAGAGCGAGCTCCTTCCCCAGGAGATCGACTCCAGGGCTAACGTGTGCCCACGGAGACCGAGACCATGAGAGACGAGACAGAGGACACAAGGGATTCACAGGTGGTTTGACGGCCGAGAGTTTTCTTGCATCCTAACCGGGCAAGTTGGGAGGCAGCGGCAGCCCAGGAAATCCATGTTCTTTCCTTCCACTACAGTCCCTCCTCATTCCCTAGGAGCCCAGGAAACTGGAGCGGGTGATTCAGAATAGGGGGGAAATAATAAAAATTGTACTAGACGAGCTCCACACATTAGAGAAGAATTCCTTAAGACCCGACTGCAAGGTAAGCCTTGTCCTAGCTGAGCACTTTGCACACCCTTAGACCTGCACAGGGATTTTCTGTTGCCCTCCTTTCATATAATCCAGCCCCCGGCTCCCTGACTCTGTGAGGAGGGGATTCTGGGCTCTGAGAAGCTCTACAGTCACTGTTGCCAGTTTGGTGAGGAGGGAAAGAAAAAAAAAGTGTTTTCTGATGCTTTCTTGAAGAGTTTATAAATAAAATAGTTCATGCATCAAGTGATATAAATACCTGTGTTTCCTCCCCTCAGTTTGTGAACTGCAGGAGACAAGGACCATTTGGGGAAGAACGGGAGGTAAGGGAGAGAGGAAGCAAATTTTCCTTTGTCTTCCTCCTCTCCCTGCCTCAAACTTCCCTTTTTATCTCCTGGTTTGTGGCCTTAATTCTTCAGCACATTTCAAAGCTGCTGGTCTGAGACTTGCAAATTATCTTACAGCAGATACAGCGTGTTTGAGGACAGCAAGCGCCGCATTCTAGTTCCAAAGCAACAAGCAGCACGTTGCCCACTGAACCTGCAACACCCCACTTGCTAGAACTGCTGAGATTAACTTGCTCTTCATACTGTCCAAGTCTGGAAGGGATTTAGTACGGAGTTTAACCCAACTCCAGCAAACAGCGCAGTGCAGCTCCTGTAGTTGCTTCTGTAGTTCTAGAAACACTCTAGGTAGCAGATAACACAGCAGGTGGCTGTAAGGTTTCAGTCCCAAACCAGAAAGGCAAACTCGTCATGAACGGAGGCACAAGAACGAACGAGAGGCATGGAATCAAGTGACATCTACACATGCGCCCTGAACATTCTTAGTGTCACTTGGTTGGTGGTTTTCTGGTAAGAGATTTTTCAAATATTTCACTCCGCAATTTTGAGAGGAAAGATGAAGTTTCACTAAGCCCCGAGGGAGGGCTGGCCTACAAGAGCAGGCCCGTGAGGTGCCCGATAACCCAACGACTTAGGGACAGTTACTCCAGTTTGTCCTCGCTTTGTTCTCACAGCTGTGGTAGTTCCTGCCTTCCGTGCTTTCTGTGTTGTGGTAGATGTGCTCAGAGATGTGTAACACCCCTGTTTGCAACAAGCTCTTAAAGCACTTTGTGTGTTCATCTGCAATTTGCTTTATCCACGTTGCTGGTTTGTGCCACCACCAGGCACAAACACTCCAGTCAACTCTACTGCGCAAGCACAGCCCGTCGTGCTACGTGGGCATCAGGTGAAAAGCTTTTTCCTTAGAGGTGTATCCGCCAGTGAGAAGTCTCCTGAGACAGTGCCCGCAGCTGGTAAACTGCCTCACCGTTAAAACAGAGAGCTATTTACCACGATTGTCGCGGGTACTTTTGAAAAATTCCAATCCTCCTTCCGCTTAGGATTAACATTTAATCACTAGGTATCAAATACTGCGAGCTTTGTATTACTGGAAGAAAAAAACTGAACTACAAAGAGACACCCTATTATTTTGGACTGTTCATTATCTAGGGGACTGAAGAAGCTATGATTTCGTTTAATACAGTACTCGATACTAAGTAGCATCACATTAAGATTTGTTCATAATGCTTTCATTTACTTACAGCATATCTAGTAAAATCAAAGGTCTTAAAAAAAAAAAAATCAGTATGTGAAGTAGACTATTTCTACCTTGTTTCTAAATATATGTAAGTATTCCTGGTGGCACATGTAATATGGAATTCCATCTCATCAGAAGTCCTATTAGCTTCTGCTGTAGAAAATTCAGATTCTTTGGTTTATGACCATGCAGAATAATTTGGTCCACGCACTGACTTAAACCAGTCCTTCTGCAGTTTATTCCCACTCACTCAACTCTTCTCCACTGTCCAGGAAATAAAGCATTTGACACTGGTTTGTTTTGCTCTTGAATGAGAGCATGATGGGAATTAAAAATAAAATAAAATCTAAAGCCCCAAGCCCTCAAAAATCCCAAACTTTCCTGTCAATGCGTGAGGAAGAAAACTGGCTTAAGACCAAAAGGCAAGAAGAGCCTCAACGTGCAGAGCCAGCGGCAGCCCCCAAACAGGCACAGACCTGCTGACTGCATCTGGTCAGTCCTGTCATCAGGAAGAAATCCGCCCAAGTCACAAACTCGATACATTTATTAACTTTGGCAACACACACATGGATACACCAAGAAAGGGAAATCTGAAAAACCAACACACAAAAAGGGCAACGTCTTCAGCTGGTAAAAACTGATGCAGCTCTACCAAAGACAGCAGAGCTGTGCTGATTCAAACCATCTGAGGATCACATCTTTTAAAAGTTAACCTGCATAGATCTTCTCTTCTTTTTGGCAACACTTAGAGTTACGCCAGTAAGGCACAAGAGCTAGCCCAAGTTCGGCGTCTTAAGGTGATTACGTCTGGGAGGAGGCGCTGAGCAACCTAAGCCACAGCGTAAACTGGTGAATCTCCTCGGCCAACAGGAGCTGCACCTGTCTGCAACAAAGCCAAGCTTGAGCCTCAAGTCACAGCGCTGGGGACACGCTGGGGGATGCAGCAGCTAAAACACCTAATTTTGGGTAAGGGAAACGGCTAGTAAAGAGGCCAGAGCATCAGGTTAAAAGAAGAACAGGACAAAGGTCTCAGCACAGCGGGGCAGGGAGTAAGGAAGGTAAGAGTGACTGTAGAGACCCCAGAGCACAGTGCTCTCCTCCACTGGTTCACAGCGTTTCTCTTCCCCGTTTAGCAGTTGTCGGGCTGCAAACAGGCCACTGAAAATCAGTAGTTTCAATCATGCACATCATGATGTGTGTAAAACAATCACATTCAGGATTCTACAAGACCCTGGCCTTTTTTCCAGTGAAATAATTTAGGTAATAAATATTCTCCACCCTGGAGCGGTATAAAACGTCTATAAAAATAGAAACAACATTCTTGGTTACAGCAGGTTGCACTTGGAGCAATTGCTCCCAACTATGTTTTTTTTTTCTTTTTTTTTCTTTTTTTTTTGAAAAGTATATTATTTATAAAAAAAAAAAAATCCCATTATCACCCTGGAGGCCTTCACACTCCAACACTCCTTTCTCAGAAAACCAGGACACATCTTTCCCATCGTGCAGAATTCAAGTGTACGTGGTTCACTTAAGTGTATGTTTACGTTTCTAGAGAAATTCAAATAATTAACATAGAAGGGTACCACATGCCAGCGTAACTTGGAAATTTGGCAGTCTGGCCTTTTAACCTTTGCCACCACAAAGTGATCTGCATAATACTGATAGATTTTCCTGTCTGCCATCAATACAGACAGCTGTTTGGTTTTCAGTTTAAGAATGGAAAGGGCTCTTCTCAGATGTTACAGGTCAGGCCTCGGACTTGTGAGGTTTGAGATCCCAGGGGACCCAGTCCCTGGGAAGGCCTGACATTCCCAGATGGGTTCGGATTCCGAAGGTGCTCTCAGTCTGACGGGATTAGCGCTCCTCCTGCCGGAGCCCAGCAGAGCCCCGAGCCTGCAGGGTCGGACCCGCGCGCTCATTACTCAGCAGAGTTAGCCGGTGCCCTGGGAAACAGCATCACAAACCAGGGACACAAAGAAAACAAGGAAATGGGAGAAAAGATGAGGTAAATGAAACTTCTGCTAAAGACGCACAGAAATTGTAAACTTCCTCTCGCGAGAGAGGCGGATTTTGGTGGTTACAGGATGGGACTCTACTTGGATTTCTTGAAACGACTCAGGCCAGAGTGTCAAAAGTCCTTGGAGCCCCCTAAACCCAGTGTGTAACAAAGGCCCGTAGCAACACACGAGCAAGTTCACAAGTGTGCAGAAAAAGCGTGTGTTCGCTGAAGGGGAGTGTTCAGGCTCCCTCCAAGAAAAAGGGAAATGGCTAAGACCAAAGGGCAGAATAATGCTCTGCTCCGGTTCCTCAGCTACTGCCTCAGCCTGGTTTGCACTTGCATGCACCACCTTAAAGGAAAACTGCAGTACAAAGAAATGCCTAAGTACTAGACCAAATCACTGCACAAACTGGTTTTTGTATTTTTTTAAAAAAACAGAAGAGAACAGGAAGTTATCTTTGCAACAGAGTTAAGACTGGGAAATCAAATCCTCTGAGAACAGGTATGGAACAGGAGCCTCGAGAGCTGTGTTAGGGCAACCCTGGGCTTTGTATCTCAGTTTAACAGTCATTTTAACAGAGACACAAACAGCACTTACATTAGGTTCATCAGAATGAATTCAAAGTAATACTCTGCAAAAAGGATGTTATTCCACAGAAACTGGGAATGTGATGAACTGTTAAGAAGAAAAATTGGCAAAAAAGTTCTGCAAGTCACCAGGGATCCAAAGTTTCTCGTTTCCAGCCCCAGATGTATTCATCCAGACTAAGCTGTCTGTCTCTGTACCTTCCTAGAAAACTTAGACAAAGTACATAGGGCAAGTTTTCTTAAATATGGAGAAATTCACTGCATCTCATTAATATTCAGCTCTAAATGGACAGTGAAATTTTCTGGCCAGGGACATCCTCTAGCAATTTGATGAAGTGCTGCGTACATTCACAGGGCTAGAGGCACTACTTTATGTACAGGAGGGAAAAAAAAGATCACTGCAGTTTTCCTTTGGCTCGTTAACGTGTTCACCCTTCTAGCCTGTCTCCTGCTTTGGAGATGATTTACTAAATTCCCACCATGGCACACAGTTAGGGAAATGCCAAAGAGTGGATGGGGCATGACAAAGGCTACACGGAGTCAGTTCTTTGCCCACCCAAACTCGGATGGACTCAGCTCTCCTTCCCCAACTGTTTCCGTCATCCGTTCTGTGTCATTTCTGCCTTCCCTTCTCTCCCCCATGGCGGTGTGGCGTCCGTTCTGCTTCCCCTTCTCCTCTCTACCCCAAGGCAGTGTGGTGTCAGCTCTGCTGCTCCCTTTAACCTTCCCTCCCCATCCCCGAGGAGCTGGCATTGGTCCTTCTCAACACACACTGGTTACAAACACAGCAAACTTCAAATAAGGGGGGAAAAAAAAGTCAAAAACAAAACAAAAAAAAAACCCCAAACAAACAAACAACCTCAGCGATATGGCACCTAAACTCCAAAGTAAAACACCGGAAACAAAAGCACAAACTTGTCCTCCATCCGAAGCAGGATTCTCAGCAGAGGCTGCGGCCGAGTCTTCAGGGGAAGATGTGCCAGACAGAAGGCATGGATCAGCTTCCAGGACTGTAAAAACACAGCCTTAGGGCTTCGAATCGCTAAGTGCGCTCCTCTCCAACTTACCAGAAGATCCTTCTCACTCCAGTCCCGCAGGGAGGGGCGCTCAGTATGGCTTGCTGTCATTCTTGGAGCGCTTGAGCTGTACTTTGAGACGCTTCATGCCGATCTGAAAGCCGTTCATCGACTGAATGGCAGCCTGCGCAGAGACAGGATTGTCGTAACTTACAAAACCTGGAGAAAGGGAAATACACAATTATGCCATGGCTACTCACAGCTGGAAATGCAGGCACTCACAAGGATAAGAGATGCTTGCGTGAAATGCCTTTTTCAGAAGCTCACAACTATGTCAAGACTCTTCATAAAAACTTCTTACTAAGGGCTCTCAGACAAAACATTGTTTTTGACGTGCGGAACTTAGGCCAAAAGATATACAAAGCTCATGAAATTAAAGTAGCATTTTCTAGTCTCCCAACAAAAATGAGTGCTGCTGTTTGTTTTGTAAGAACTCGTACCTTGGAGAAAACCAAACCTGGAAAGTGTTAATCTACATATGATAGCTCAGTAAAGACGCAAGACTGAGATCACCCTCCCAGCATTACAGGAGTAGATTTACTTGGAGTGAAGCACATGTTACGGCAGCGTGGCACTTGCAGCACTACTGGGTTTAGGTTTCTCTCTCGGATGAAAAGTTCTATGCGATTCCAGAGAAAGAACATCCTCAAACTTCTGCAGGGCTTGAAGGAATCCATTCTAAAGAACTCCAGTCAGTTGCTTCCCACCACTGCCCGGGGAGATCCCTCCACATGCAGGTGTTACAGCCTGATGCTCAGCACACCTCTGGGTATTCACAAAGCACCAGCTTGTCCACGTCTCTTGGCTCAAATACTAGAAAGTACAGGATATTACGCAGGCACAAAGCTATCGAAAGCTTAGAGAAAGGTTCACCCCTCCTATCACAAGAAATCTCCATCTACCAAAACAGTCACAAGAGCTTATAGCACCACAAAAATGCTACGGCTGCTTGCACTGGGGCTTCAAAGTAAGGAAAATAAACCCACGAATCTTTCAGCCCACCTGCACAGCCTACTACTGCACAAGCCAAGGAAGACTGTGCCCTTTGCTCTTTTGGCATAACAGGCTTTAGCAGCTAGCTGAAAATCATCCATTTGAACAGCAACGGCAGCACAACAGGTTGGTTTATACTGTTAGGATGCACTTTCAACCTGATGTGCCTCCCATCTAAATACACAACAAGCAGAGAGAAATTAGGGTAAAAGATGCAACCAAAGTTTGATACCAGAGTAACGCCTGAAGTGGTTTTACTACTATGAAGTTTTCAAGAATTAGGAGGAAGCTTTAAAAATTGCCTTCAGAGCATTTACAGATATTCTGAGTGAAATGCTCTTGTACTATACGGTAGCCAGAATAGTTACCTATAGAAATATTATTATAAATAATTTGTAATGATAATGTAGTAAATAGTATGTACAGCAACGTAAATGATTAGTGAAAAGGCAGAAAGGGGGAAGAGGAGGAACTATATTATAAATCATAGTGGCCTAAACACTAGGGCCTAAATAGTACAATGAGGCATAATAGTAAGAAATCAGGAAAAGCAAGAAGTCACTATGAAGATCAGGAAAATACAGTTCATTGCTGCAAGAGTTTGCACGGCTTGATTTATGTTTTAGGAATGTAGAGCAAGAGTCACTTCCTGACTTAAAAGCTAAACTAGATAACACACTGGAAAAGAAATTACTAGAAAGAAGCCACCTTTCTACAGGTAACGATTAGAGCCAACTTACCAAAACACTTGCTTAGATTGGTCTGCTTGTCAATGAACACCTTGGCAGAGACGACATTTCCAAATGGCATGAACATCTGCAGCAGATCCTGATCCCCAAACTCCTGGGGGAGGTGGTAGATGAACAGATTGGCTCCTTCTGGACCTTCAAACAACAAGCAGAAATAAACATTCAGAAAGAGCACGGGTAACACAGGCCCACTTCACCAAAAAACAACAACAAAAAAAAGGTGAAAGAGCCACTCAACCAAAATTTTCTAGATCAAACAATGAAACTGCTGTTCACCCTTCTGCAGAGCACTTGATGCCAAAATAAATCAGCATGACCCTTTGCTGGGATCAGTCATTCAGATAATTCAAGCTCGCTCTCACCATTTTTGCCTGTGGTTTCCACACTGTGCCAAAACTGGTTCATAGATCTTTGCTGTAACGAACGCTGAACAGTAAGTTTGAGCCCCAAATGTTGAATAAAACAAAAACGGCTGCACAAAGCTTGTGGCCCAAAGAAACTAAGTCAATCTTAATGCAAAACATAAGTAATCGCATTAATGATAGTCTGATGGATTCTTTTCTGAGTATCACCCTACATTCTGCTGAAAACTTACTCCTACGTTCTTCATGCTTTACACTACGTGTTAAAACTGATTCTAAATCTCAAGAGCAAACAAGATTGACATCATGTATCTGTGGGAAGAGCTGAAGGACCAAGAAAACAAAATGAACAAACCCACGACCGATTCCCTGACGGCGGGATGTATTAGGCTGCAGACTTATACTCTCCTGTCCTCTGAGAAAAACAGAGGAGCACGATTACTAAGTATGTAAGACTAGAAAATCCTGGGAGAAGCCTTTGGTGTAAAAAACTACTTTGGAGAGCCCATAGGAGAGACTCCTCGCAGGTTTTCCTTCTTTACCTTCAGCAACTCTAGAGATTCTAAAAAACACCACCAAACCAGAGCTCTGCAGATAAGGCAGCTGTGAGGGCTGCGCTTGCCCTTTCAACACCCCCCCCAAGTTGTTCCTGCAGCTTCCCACCTACCTTCTTTTTGACTTCCTGCTGCACCAATACTCTGCTGCGTTAAAAGACTCTGGTTATAGAGCGTGGGCAATGCAGCAGCTGCGTATTGCTGGATTCCAGAATAAGCCTGTGTGAGGGCTTCCATTGTGCTACCCGTGCCATTTGAGAGACCGCCACTGCCAAGCCCTCCGTTTAAGGCTGCCATTCCTGTGTAAGGAAGAGGAAGGAGAGACGACTGAGCGCTGCCATTGAGCCAGACCAACTGCCTTTCGAACACTCCGCACCCTTACAAAACGCATGGAGCAGAAAAAAAACCCCAGAGAACCAGCACAGCCTGAGGAATGATCATCAGCTGTTCCCCCGAGGCAGCGCAGCGCAGAGCTTACCTGCTAAAGAGCTGACGTTCAGGCCTGCTGTAGCCCCTGCCAGTGTCTGCAGCGCTCCAAGAGAAGCCATTGGATTAACAGAGGAGCTGCTACTGGAGCTAGGTGAGGAACCTGCTATTAAAATAAGATAATTAAACTTCAAGCAATGTTTTTTGGTCCTGATAATTCAACTTCTTCATTAAGTTATTTCTGCATTAAAGGCTAGTGAGGAACAGAACAAGGCCACGCAGTATAATTCACATAAAAAACCTCCAAAAATCCCAAACTCGCATATTTTGATTGATCATACTGCTTAAATCTTCTACTCCCTTCCTGCCTTTTTGAAAAATTGCTGCTACTCTTTGTAGCAATAAAAATTCTTTTAAGTGTAAGACACCTAAGATTCAAACAATCTATGAATGTTAGCTAAACTCTGTACCTCAGCACAAGGTGACCGGTAGCACTGCCTGTTCCCTGCTGACTGAAGTCGGTAAGAATCACTCGGTACATATAAGCATCTATCCTTGAAACACCACACAAGGTGAAAAACACCTGAAACACTGACAGCAGGGACTTTAAAGAGAGCTCCAGTCCAACTGAACATATGGTTTTCCCATACTGCCCGAACAGAAACAGCAAATGCCCAGATTACTGACACGTGGAATTATCTTCCGTTAAAAATCCCGCTGCAGCAGCCGGGGCTAGGGCCAAGAAAAGCCTTGAAACGCGCAGTTTGTCCTCCCTCGACTGCGCCGCCAACATCCGCAAACACATCTGCTCAGCAGGAGAAGCGTACAGGTGCAGCACCCAGCAGACGGAGGGCTCTCGTGGCCTGACAACCTTCTTCCGGCTTTTGTGTATTGTTTTAGGTCAGAAAGCGGCACACAGCAACAGGGGTGGAAAACAACAGAGCCTTATACATGCTCTTTGCTCAGTCCCTAATTCTTAACATACTTTCTGTGCAGTTTTTGATGGGTTGCTCGGGTTTTCTTGCTTGGTAATGAGCTCATGTTTTCTTACATCTGTCTGTTGAGTTGTATCTAGTAATAAAGCTAACTCTAAGAGAACTAGCTGGAAATACTTGAAAAGTTTCTCAGAAAATTTGAGTGAGTGGTAAAGAATTGCCAGGAAAGACAACGGAACTTGGACAAGGACATCAACGATCAACTTGTGAAGGTAGGTAAACTGAGGGAACAGTAACTCAGTTCTGATTCAGCCATCTACCATCCAAGCAATGAGCTGAAGAGCACTGAAATTCGGGCAGCAAACCTGCCTGAACCATACCAGAATTATTTCCAGTAAAAGCAGAAAGACTATGATGTCTCTGAAGACAATTTTGCGGGAGACACACTGCAGCCAGCAAAGTCATCTAGTGCTTGGTGGACCTTTGATGGCTGCCTTTGATAAGATGTAGGAGAAATGGAAACCTGTATCAGCTTTGCAACCATCCTGTTTGCTCTGGAGCAGACAATTCTTATTGATGTCCGAGTTGAAAAGATGGTAGACGAGATACTCCAGTCCTGGAATAATATTCTGTAATATTTTCTTGAACGTCCTGTTCACGAGCTGGCAGTTTGAATGAGTTTACCTAAGGCCACAGTGGCTGCAAGAGTAGATGCAGCAGCAGTTCAGCTCCGAAGAGCAGCTGCTTGAATTGCAAGGCCAAAGGTTTTGCCCCATCCTAGTGTACATCCAAATGCACAACACTGCTCGGAAGTGTCTAAGCAAAATCACCTGAAATGAGCAGGACGACAGCACCAGCAGCACAACAATACTTAACACCTCTGAGAAGTTCAACTGTTCTGACATGTAACCGCTCCACAGCCCACAGACTCTGCACTGTGGGGACTTCCAAGTTCTCCAGACACAAAAGATACCAGCGCAGGTGAAAGAAAATCTACAAAGGTAACTATACACGATTGTCTGGATTTCTCCACCAAGGATGCAATTTGAGGACGACCTGGGAGAGATAACCAAATAAGCATCAGGTGAACATGTGGATGACAGAGGGACAGAAGTCAAGCCAGCAGTCACCTCACCTGCAGTTAGGTTTAAGAGGTTATCACAGCAGATGTTGCCCTAAGTCCTGCAGACAAGGAAGGTGTTTACTAACACCTGGTACCGAATGGCTACGTGCTGTGTTTTTAAAAGCTCTACGTATGGCTCGGGAGCGATGCGCTGAACGTGTGGAGTCCGACAGCCTCCTGCATCAACACACACAGGGTGACTGCACAGATAAGTAGCAACCAAAGGGGAACTTTAAGTTTTCTTCTCTAAGAGGTGACAGCTAATTCAGAGTAAAAAGTTAAAAGGCAGTATAATTACAGGAAGTATGATGAGACTGAATGCTGTCTGTACATAATGACTTTGTTCGGTCCCCATGTGCTGTCTGGTCTAGTTTAGAGGCGTCGTCCCTGCCCATGACAGGGAGGTTGGATTAAATGATCTCTAAGGTCCCTTCCAGCCTAGGCCAGTCTAGGATTCTCCTCAGTGCAATTTAAGTACAGTTTTTAAAAAGGTAAAGTTCATTCATACCTGGAATGAAAAGCACTGAAACTGTTTCAGAGTTTGATGTCAGGGACTATAGACCGCGTATCCTTCTTTTGAACAGAGCCAACTTCTACTCTTTAAACTTAATTTCAATTATGATTTTAAAGAGCAATATAATACTGCTTCATGTTACAAGCCTGTGAAGAGTGAATTGACTGATGCATCTGCGTAGGATATTAATTCAAATGACCTACCATGACCATTTGACTGTTGATACAAAATCATTTATTGATACGATCAGTGATCAGGAAACGGTTTGAATTCAGCACAGAAGGTACTTAAAAATGGAACTGCTCCCCACCCCCTAGCCCCTCCACCAGCAAAACCAGAAGTGGAGCAGAGTCTCAAGAAACACATCAGGGAAAAAAACCTGCAGAGTGCTGTGGAACAGCCAAAATTCATGGAAGAGAAGCCAATTCCCCTGTCCAGAATCAATCAGTCAATAGCACAGCAACACCAGATCTTCAGACATCCGTGAATCATCTGGTCTAATGGTCTGCTCGGAGCTGGTCTAACCTCCAGGGTCAGTCAATCTGTTCAGGGTCCTTTCCAATTGCATTCTGAATCTCTGAAATGATGGAGATTTCACAGACCCCCTGGCGCCTGGTTCCTGAGCTTAACTGCTCTCACCATTAATTTTATTTTTCTCTTATATCCAGTGAGAACCATCTCTGTCGCAACTTGTGACCATTGCCCTTGTCCTGTCACTGCACACTTCTGAGAGAGGCTCTCTCTGCCTTTCCCAGCACGTCTCGCAGTTTCCAGCTGCTTTCCCACCCCAACAAATCCGAGAACAAACCTGCTCCAGTCAGTACACAAGAGAGCCAACAAGAAAACATTACTCCTACATGCCAGCCACTGCAGATTGTAACCTGATGACGCCAGCTCTGCCTCTGCCTGAGGAAACAGGGCAGAAACTCTCCCATCTATTCACCTTCAGGCTTTCTCTACAGTAAAGAAGCACTCAAGAGTTATAAATGCAGCTCGGTTGTTGTTTTGGGTTTTTTTTTGGTTTTCTTTGGGTTTTTTCTTTAATTATAGAACAGGATGCCATATCCAGGAGTCAAAATAATTTTTCAAATTTTAATCTTTAAGGATTGAAGATCTCAAACTTTTCATGGTAAAAAATCCTGCCCAGCAACAGAACATTCTTTGAACTGAGTTCTTTCCTGGAGATTTCTCCGAGTATAAAACTGTGGAAAGCACCCACAGTTGATCATGTGACATGAGGTTTTCTAAACAGCTTTTCCTTGTAATCTCTTTTTAATCTCTTAGTCCAGCTCCCTGGTCTTCCTACGCAATACAAAAAGCTACCTGTGGAAATTAAAACACCTCCAGACCTCCTTTGGTCTCTCACAATCACAAGTGAGGATCTATGTCAAGGTCGTAGGCTGGATTTCAGAACTGGATAAACAATTTGGCTTTTTATGAAAAAAATACAACTAAAAAATAAAACTAAGACCACATACCATGCCAAAGATGCTGGAAAACTGACACCCTGAAAATCCAGGGTCTCCTTTTCTCTGTCAGAATTTAGATATAATTAAAAATAGGATAGAAATAACTGAGTAGGACACTGATGCTCATTTCTGGCAAAAACTGAGCATGTCCCATGTAAGCATAAGTCAATTTATCTTTTATTGTTTATCGCATTTAAAGATCACATTAACAATAAGGCAGCAAAAGAACATTACTTGGACAGCCTAACCTCTCTGGATAACATACATAATGTACAGTAAAAAAAAAAAAACCACAACAAAGAAAGAATAAGGAAAAAAAAAAGAAACCCAAAACACATCAAAAAACCCACAACCACCCAACCAGAAGAATAAGATACTGATTTTTATGTGCAAAACATACACTCACAGTTCTAGACAACTGCTGTGTAATAAATGTGCTAGGGGTCTGCTTATCCTACTTGGAATTAGTTTAAGTATCCCTGTCTTCATTAATACCAGAGGAATATAAACTGCACTGTTCTAGTACACAGAACGCATTCTCTCATGCTTAAAGCATCTTCTGTCTCCACGTGCAGAGGAACAGGGTACTTCTGCCCCAGTATCTGCCTAAAATCACCAATATGTGAAGAGATTGCAATAACATGACTGGAAAGACATCACCTACCCTTCTGCTTCCTGATGACCTCAAAAATTTTTTTACGCTCTAAATCAATCTGATCATTTGGAGGAAGGAACACAGCAGGTAAAAAAGCTTTTGCCGGTGGCAAAGATATCTCCTCTAAACTAATGAATCTACTAGAAAAACTGCGCGTCTGTTAAGGAATCCACATGGAAGCAACAAAAAGGGATAGAAAAAACCAGGCAGCACCTATCCTGAAAGAGTCCTGAGGCAACCACGTCACCCCCCGCAGCCGCAAAGGCGGCCTCTTACCGGAGCTGGTGAGCACACTCAGGGGGCTGCTGGAGGAGGTGAGCGCAGCCGTTCCGCTCGGCGTGTTCTGGGCCGCGCTGGCTGCAGCTGCTAACGCAGCCAGGTTCTGCAGCTGCATCGCGTTCAGTCCTGCAACACAGCGAAGAAAGCACAAGAGTTTCTCCTACAATAGTCGCCACCAGCCAAGCTTAACAAACGCAGCAACCTCAGCGCATCACAAGGGAGTAACGGGGAGGAGCTTAAAAACAACACGCTTAAAATACTAATTACTGATGTTTCCTACATTGTGATTCGTTGTTAACACTAAAAATAAGTTTTTCTTTGCCCAGGTAAGTTTTGCTAAAAGACCAGGTAGACATGATCCCAGGTGCAGGCTCCAGAGTACTGAAATTTTCAAGCAGTGTTCTCTCCAGTCACAAAAGCACAGCAGCTCCAACTCGGAGTTAAGCCAGGGTCTGACAGCTCATCTGCAAGTACAGAACTTGTCCAGACACCAGGCCAACAACCTCCTCTTCCCTCATGTCCCGCCGCTCCTTTTGGATGTGAACAGCAGAACTCTTTCAAGAAGGGCTACTTCAACCCACCGTCAGCTGAGTATCAGCACGTTTTGTTGGGTCCCCTTGGCAACCAAGAAACAACAGTCAGTTGTGAGACAACATCAAGCAGCAACTCAGGACCAGGACCAGCCAGTGTAGGTGCAGGCCGGCCAGCCGGTAAGACCAAGGCAGTGAGGAAGTTGGGAAACATCAGACACGTGGTGGGCAAGGAGGCAGGGCTGCTGCAGGGCTGGGAAGCCATCCCTGTGTTGACAAACCATGACTCACCTGCATTCCGAGTCATAGTTTTTGAATTAAACCATTCGGTCAATAACAACACTGGGGTCTGTCCTCTTTCCTGCCATGGGATATCAATCTTCTTTCCAATTTTGCATTTTAGCCATCTTTCGGTAGGCTAGCTCCATTTTTACAACTCTGCCTCTCTTCCCTGACGCCTTATTTCCCTTTTTTGTCTCTACCTTTGCTTATTCTAACAATTCCTCCTCTTGTCCTCTGACTTCAGACAAACGTTAGTAACTGTCATCTACAAAATTAAAACCAAAATTAAATTAATCACCATTCATATAACATCACAGGCAGATGCGACATCTCATCTTAAGGATGTTTACTAAGTACTTGGTGGCAAAGCACATGTCTCAAAAAATTCAAATCTCAGTTTTGTAATTTAAGTATATAAATGGATAGCATACGAACGTAAGCGACAATGCAGTATAAACTATGTTTATTCTCTAAAAAAAATACCTACTACCTTTACCATAGCTCGTCTGGGGAGTTTTTACTGTCTTTTTCAATTGTTTTCTCTTTGTGAACAGAGTCTGACAGAGTCTTCCCTAGTCACATTTAGTGCTTGAAACAAGAGGCCTTTATGTCTCAAAACAAGAGGCCTTTATCTGGACTCTCAAGGTTCCATTGTAATATAAAAGCATGAAGTTAAAACCTAAACCCTGTATTTTTGGGGTTAAAAGTGCAAGTGTTGGAGCTAGTGAAGAAGAGCAGCTCGCTCCCTTCTCTGAAGGAGTTTGGCATGTGCTCACTGCCCCTGACCCCTTCTCTTCCCCTTGTTTTCCCATCTGCTTTCAAAGAGGGTCACAAGATTAAATTTTGTCTACAAAATCTGATATGGTTTGGGATCTACCTACCTACCTACTTAACTTCTCTTTCTATGAATTTCAAGAAGCTGAGATATTAACAGGACCTTGAAACTAAAACTCTTTCTGTGAGGAAACACAAACTTGAAGTAATTCTTTCAAAATACCATGCAACATGCTATTTATATTTTTAAGGTCTTTTTTTAAAATGGTGAGGACAGAATTATCCTGGCACCTTCAGTCAGTCTCAGCTAATTAGCCCCTTTCCCACTCCTTACTGGAGTAACAACGTGAACAGTTAACTGCTGCACTGTTCTCCTTTATTGCCACTTGCTTTTTATCAGACACAAGAGGGGAGGCGCCTCACTATTATATACAGTTCCCCACCACACAGGCTATTAGTGAAACTGATTTTAAAACGAGTTTCTCAAGAGTGTTAGATTTAAGAGCTCTGAAGAGGTCTCACATGAAAAAAAGTAAATATAAGAAGCTAAGGTTAAAGCCGACCATCAAGTATAGATCTAAGTTCTTACAAGTGAAAACACAGCACTTTGCAAAAGCTTGTGATTGTTACGGAGGGGTGTACCAGCGCGACTCACACGTACAGACGCCTGACTTTAACGCTCTCGGATCAATCCCTGCACAGACAGGGCATGTAATGCTGTGAACTACCACAGCTTGTGAGGGGTGTACCAACGCGACTCAAACGTACAAAGACGCCTGACTTTAACGCTCTCGGATCAATCCCTGCACAGACAGGGCATGTAATGCTGTGAACTACCACGCAGCTCCAGGAGGCCGTTTAACTGTCTTAAAATGTTGAGTGTTAAAACTCAAATTATAGTTTTTCTGCCAGTAGAAGAATTTAAAGAATGTGAATGGAGTTACCAACCCCTGTTTTACTATTCTGCACCCTGTGAAGGCAGAAGGGACAAGCATCGTGCTGCGCTTGGCCATGTCTGGGCTGTCTGTGGCAAGGGCTCTGGCGCGTGCCTGTTACGCTGCTGTGTCTCCCACAGCACTGCTGTAACCAAGGGTCATGCAGAGGAAGTCAGTAAAGAACCTGAACGAAAGGCTAGCTCACATTCCTACCAACGCTGCATTTTCAGCTTCCGTGTATTTAAGACTAAAGAATTTTAAATGGAAAACCTAAGAATCCATTTTCACTGAAACACAGGTGCTCGTGCTCACTACAGAACACAAGGCTTCACACTCGCTCCACCTTGGATGAGGACAAGTGTATGGAGTCACCTTTTAGTACCTGTAAGGGGAAATGATTTTAAATGCCAAGGGCAGGGGAGATAACCAGCATACCACAACTTACCTTGGGGACAATGCTTAACTAACATTAAGAAGGAACTTAATCCACACCTGTAGCAGAGAATTCCTGTCATTCCAAAGGAGTGGGTAAATTTGGGACTACTTATTTCAGATCAGGTTTATGAGCCTACAGCCTTTTGGCTACTCTGTCTATTCTCCTCCTTGTCTCTTTGGCACTGAATTTACCTTCTGGCGGAAAAAACTCACCTCCTATTGGGTGGAGGCTGCTCAACGTGTTCAGGTTCCCAGATGACGCAGCGGCTGTCTGCTGAAGGAGCTGCAAATAAAGCTAGACATTACACCAAAAAACAAAACAAGAGTGAGAGTGAGGGCTGGCTCCGCTTCTGGGACAAAATGCATCACACCACAGCCAGAGCGCCATCACAGAGAGAATTCCCACTGCCCAGGCACCGTGTTGCAGCAAAGCAAAAAGAGAATTCCTCTTCCACGACACAGCCAGAGCATCACCACAGTGAAGTTCCACGTTGCCCATGCGTCACATTGCAGCCAAAGCAAGAGCACGCTGCTTTTCTCACTCAACATAACCAACTTTGAGGGAAATTCACAGCTAGAGACAAGAGCAGAACTGGTAGTGAGAGAGAACTACTCAAAGCTCCTCCAGCAGGACTGTCACCCCCAAGGACATACACGTCAAGCCAGAATTTACAGCTGACACAGCCAGCACAGGACAAACAGCAAATGCCACAGCAAAACCGAAGAGCCACCATGAGAGGGAATCTCCTCCACTTCCCTTAAGCACAGCAGCCACAAGAGAAATTTCAAGCCTCAGCTCAGAAGCTATTGAGAGGGATTTCCTATTTCCTTCTCCACTAAGTGTTGCTATAAAAAAAAAATTTCCAATCTACCAAACCTAAATCAGCAGTAAAAAATGCACCTGCTTCAACAGCACACTGCACCAAGAACGAGATGAAAATTTCCTTTTCTCTTGCTCAGACCTTGCATGAACACATTTATCAGAGCTGCTCTGGTGACCCACACGAGCCAGAGCACATCAAAAGTTCACTCCTTAGGGACCCAGAAAAATCAACTAAAATCACTGACAAACAGCAGGCTACCTTCTGTTCTGCCATTTCTGCTGAAGAGAGTAGTTTCTTTCTACTTTCTTTGAGGTTTTTTGTTTGGTTTTTTTACTGCGCATTGTCAGCAGCTTGGTGCTTCCAACCTGATCACCTTTTACATATGGACAGCATCAAGTGCTGTTCTAGGTTTCACCAAAGGGATGAGAAAATTAAAGGCTGAAAAAGGAAAAATGCAAGAGGAATGTAAGAACTACATCTTCAGATAGACACGAAAAGAGTGTTTCTGTGGGTAAACATCAAGGCCATAACATATGAAGAAAGTCTTCTGAGCACAAAGCCATTCTACAGAAGACAGGGGGAAAAAGGTTTCAGTACTTTGGGCTACAGTGACTGGGGTTGAAATCCTCACTTAAACGTATCCTGCCTAGTAGTTAGCACGTAACTTAATTTCAGCCTCCTTATTCACACAGTGGGGATCAAGAACCCTGCTCCTGCCTATCAGGAGCCTTCTACAAACAAACGCACCAAGCACAACAAGACAGTCAGACACTGCAATCCCTGAAGAGATGAGAAGAACCCGAATCAGAAACTCACTGCTAAGTACTGGGGTCCAAGCGTGTTGAGCCCAGCCAGGTTTCCCCACACTGAGGCAGCACTGATCTGTTGCATTTGTTGCTGGAGTTGCTGAGCAATTCGTTTCTGCTCTTTGTCCTTCTGCGTGTCTGCAAATTTTACCACAATGGGAGAAGAGCAACCCTGCAAACAGCAATTCAAACAATTACATACTTGCTATCCCCAGCAGTCACAAAAGTACTGCATTGAGATCCAGGCATTGGAAACATTCCTCTCCCTTCCTCCCATACACAGACATGCATGCATTCACACAGCACATTTCATTACAGGTCCAAAATCTTAGTTGCTTTTAATTCTGTTTTATATTTTGGTATTTTCTCTGCAGCTGAAGTTTCTAGCTTGAGCTCTAAACATAGGAGCAGAACAAACAGGAAGGTCCAGGAGCAGTATCTGTGAGGAAACACACACTGCACTTATCCTTCTGTCTGCTCTCTAGTCCTCCAAACCCCATAGTGACTGCCTGGCAAACTACATCTTCTCCTGACACCCACTAACGTGCTTTACCTCCATGGTTTGTGCTTGGTGCATTGCTTTGATTGCTGTTTGTGCCATGGCTCTTGTTGTAAAAGTCACAAACGCACAACCTGTGGAAAGAACAAAAAATAAAACAAGTAATTCACTGCATCTGCAATTGCTGGGATGAATAAAGAAATGAAAATGCCTATGGGGCAGGGTGAAATCACTGAGAGAGCTGAAATGTCACCTTGACTTGCAAAAGGCAGTAAGGCAGCAGCCAGTGCAGAACCTTGAACGGTCGGAGAAGCTTCCTGCTTACCTCGGCTCAGGCCATCTGGGCCCCGTAATATCCTGCATTCCTCAATCTGCCCAAAGGGGGAGAACATCACGCGGATATCGTTTTCATTGCACTTCTTGGATATCATCCCAATAAACAACTTCCTATCTTCTACTGCTAAGAAAACAAAAAATAAGAGTGTTACCAGCAAATACGTGCTTACTAGATCTTACTTTGTCTTCTCCATCCACTTGTCATAGGTTTGAGTCTGGCAGGGGTTTAGGAAGCAGGGGTACAGCTGTGTGGGATGATGTGTAGGAAACTTCAAGAGTCTCCCCCACCCCCAGGTAGGAGTTGGACCTGGCTCTGGCCAGGGCCAGGCCGAGCAGCGCCTCTCCCATCAAGGTATTTGAGAGGCGACCCCGTTGTTCTATCTCTTTCTTTTGGTTTGTCTTGATCCGTCGGTGTCAGTGAGATTTTTCCTGCTGGAGGAGGGGGAGGCGAGAGGAGAACAAAGGAACTTTGTCCTGAGAAGAGCCCCAGAGGAGAAGGGAGAGGGAGAAGGCTGCCAGAGTTAGGACCTCTCCGTGGAGCCCACGGTGGCTGAGATGGCAGGAAGGCAAGTGCCTGCCAGCTGATGGCGGCGAGAACATCCAGGATGCATCGATCCGTGCAGAGCCCCACGCGAGGGGGGAGAGAGAGGGAGTACCAGCAGAGGACGTGCCTACAGCCCCCATGGACTCCCCAGGAGGAAGAGGACTGTCCCCTGGGAGGTGGGCACCGTGAGGCAGGAAAGAGAGACTGCGAGGAGCCTCTTTCTCAGGGAAGAGCTGCCCTGGACACTGAGCAATGGCCACGCAGCCTGCACCCTCCACCTCCTGCCCCCCTGGCACTGATGAGGGAGACACGAAGTCACCAGGAACATGAGAGGAGTGGGGAAGTGGGGGGGTGTATTTAAGACTTAATTGTATTTATTTGTGTAATCCTCTCACTATCTTGCTTCCATAAATGGTGGTGGTAAATTAAATCTATGTTTTCTCTCCAAGTCTCTCTCTGTTTTTTTTTTAACTCGTCATTTTAGATAGCAGATTATTACCCTCCCTGTCGTTAAGCTCAATCCTTGGGCCTTTTTGGTTGAGTTTTCTCCCTCCACACGTGGACATGGGGACGGGTGGGAGGAGTGAACGAGTGATCTCATGTTTTGCTCTGAACCATGACACAACTGCAGTTATTTTCCTTGTTTTCAGGGTAAGGGCTTGTCAAAACCAGATCCCCAATAATGGAATCTCTTCCATTTAAGCAGACGAATATGAGATACCTCAATGAATCTGAAGGATGCCTGCTTTATGATGTTTTATTTTTATATTTTGCTGTTTCTCCCTTGCAAGCCTGTGAGCTGCAAGAATGTAAGAAAAGGAAAACACGTATCAGCTGCAGAAAGCTTCTTTCTAGCCTCTTTATCATGCCAATCACTTAAATTTAGACCTGCCTGTTTCCTCATGCTCCTGTCTCAACACTGGAAGCAACTGCAGTTGCTAAAATAAAACAGTTCTAGTCCTGTTTCAAATTTATTCATTTTGATCTGTACCAAAAGCATGAAACTAACATCTCAAATCAGAACGACGGACTGTGTGCTACTGTGTCCTGCCTCTAAACTCTGATGCTACCAGATGCAGCAGAGCTGAAGAACACCTTTCAGTGGGCCAACTATTTTAAAATATATGGTCCAGAAAGATATTTCTCTTAACTTTCCAGTTAGTGCTTACTAATATCAGTTTAAGGTCACTTAAGGGGGTGGGATAAATCTGAATCCAGAACAGTACTTTATACCTACACCTTGTTTTACTAAATAAGGATACTAATCACCTCTGAAACACTTGCTTTTAAAGGATGATGCAAATTGTGCAGAATACCCTTTGCAAATATAGAACAGTTTGCAAAACCAACATTCAGCACAGTATAAAATATTATATGATCAAGGCTGCAGGACAATTTGAAGGTACAAAGGCGTCTTCTTCTATTTAGTGCCATGGTGAGAGGAAATCAACTTATTTGCTGAGACTTCTATGGTGCTGACAAAGAAAATTCCCAGCTACTCCAGCTGACATGACTTCAACTGGTTATTTAATCTTAATGGTGTACCCAGTTAATTTTCAAGCTCTTAGAGCTGTTGCAGTCCATTTTAGCTCGAGATCCAAAACTTCTTTTATTAATGCCAAGTTAAAATACTTTCACTGATTTTTTTCACCTACACCTTTTACTAAAGCTTGATTTTATAATACCCTCAGAATTGTCACTCTAAAATTTCATTAAATACATTTTTCCTCTTTCCATTATGTTCCCCGGATATTCACACATGTGCGTAAGGTGAGCTCAATTTGAGTTTAGAGAACCTAACAATACTTCAGAAGGACTCCTTTCTAGATACATTTACATAAGAACCTACTCCATACACACATAGAGACACTTGAAGATGGAATTACTCCTACTTTACGTTAGCCATATATCCCATCTTCTTACACGTATCTTAAACTGTAAGCTGTCTGAACCAGGATTATCTTCTCTATCATTCAACACTAATCTTGCAGTAACTATGGCAAATGAAGAAAGTAAAATTCAACCAAGTCTAGAATGGCTAAAAACACAAGATGCTAAACACTTTCTTTGCTTATCCTGCACCAACATATATCCTCACACGTATTTTAGCATGTATGTATGTACTGACACAAGCTCATCATGGAAATACATGGGTAAATGATCATTTACCCAACAGTAGATGTTAAGTGTCTTAATCCATCTGAAATGAACAATGTGCAGAAATATTTGCAGTTTTTCCTCTGCTGAATTATTGCAAACTCTTAATCTCCCTTGCATACCACGAGAAGTTTTGACTCCCACTCTAACTGAAACAGGCCTTGCTTTGAAGCACCTGAAAAAGTATTTCTAGATTTCATAAAATCACAGAACGGGTTGGGTTGGAAGAGACCTCAAAGATACGACCCAGTTCCAATCCCCTTGCGACGAGCAGGGACACCTCTCACCAGACCAGGATGCTCGAAGTCCTGTCCCGTCCGGCCTTGAACGCTTCCAGAGAAGGGGTTGCCACAACTTCTCTGGGCAACCTGGCCCAGTGCCTCACATTAAAAATTATTTTCCTAATCTAAATCTGTCCTCTTTAAGTTTTCAACAGTCACCCCTCATCCTATCACTACACTTCTGGATCAAGAGGCCCTCCTCAGCTTCCCTGCAGCCCCCTTTAAACACTGGGAGGCTGCTCCAAGGTCTCCTCTTTAGGAGCCTTCTCTTCTCCGGGCTGACCAGCCCCGACTCTCTCAGCCTGTCCCCACAGGGCAGGTGCTCCGGCCCCCTGAGCATCTTTGTGGTCTCCACTGGACTCTCTCCAACAGGTCCATGTCTTTGGGATGCTGGGGCCCCAGAGCTGGACAAAGAACCTGCAGATGCAGTCACACCAGAGCACAGGAGAAGAATCATGTCCCTCAGCCTATCAGCCCTTTTTTTTTCTCGATGCAGCCCAGGATGTGATTTGCTTTCTGGGCTTTGAGTGCACATTGCTGGCCAACATCCCATTTTTCACCCAACACCCCCAAGCCCTTTCTGCAGGGCTGCCCATGACCTACCCCATGTTTGTGCTCGGGATTTCCCCAACCCAGGCGCTGAACCTTGCACCTGCCCTCACTGAACGTGGCAGAGGCTCACCTCTCCAGCCTGTCCAGGTCCCTCTGGACGGCTTCCCTTCCCTCTAGGCTATCAACCCCAGCACTGAGCTTGGTGTCATCCATAAACTTGCTGAGGGTGCACTCAATCCCACTGTCCATGTCCCCAGCAGAGATTTAAACCACCTTAGTACAAAGAAGAATTCGCTGGATGTTTCCCTAACTGACAACGTGGTTCTACCACAAGCTGCAGCAGTGGGGGATACTGAGTCATGGAATTTTAGAGAGATCACTTACGCTACCCACTACACTGAAAACATCTTTTATTTTTTTCTTTCCCCCTCACCTTCAATAAAAAAAATAAGGTCTCCAATTCAAGATGATTTCATCAGAAGCTGTTCAACAAAAGGAAAATCCTCAAGCTTCCCTATTAGCACAAATAACGCCACCGAACTCAGACTTTAGTACAGCTTACCATTACTCTTTTCACTGTCAGCTGGTTTCATCTGGATAGGATGGTGCATCTGAAATGGGAAAAGGTCATTTAATCCTAAATGCATTCACTTGATACTATACAAAATACATCCCATAGTAATTGTGGAAGAATGAAACGGTGGCCTAAATTGCCTCTACAGAAGTGCATATGTTACAATAGAGATTCTGTAAGAAAGAAAAGCTTTCGTAGTGATATGCCATCATTCCTCCTCAGTGAGGAGCTGTGCCCACCCACTTGCCTACCATAAATCCTCCCAAATGTCCCCAAATTCCCTTAAGATATGTTATCACACTAATCTTGTGACACCGCTCTTTCGAACGGTTATTTTAAAAGATTATTTGAGGGTAAGATAAACGTATGTTTGTACAACAGTGGTGTCAGAGCTCAGAAAAACAAGATGTGAGGAAAACATGGCTCTTCTCTTACCCCTGGGAGGATCTTCATGTTGTGAAGAGCATTCTGTGCTTCTAGTGCAGCTTTACGGGTATAAAATGTAACAAAACAGCACCCTGCGAGTGAAACAAAAGGTTTGCCAAGAAAGAATATCACCAATCTTGATGCACTGTACAGAAATTCAAGTCCCACCGCTAGCCTTCCAGTGCAAAAGGTACGACAAGTGGCAGAGGGCAGGCATTAGAATAGGTCGGTGCTACTGCCTGCGACTGTTTTAAAAGTATTTCCAAGTGTACTACATTCAGACCCGACCCAGCACCACCAGCACTCCATTACACCATTCAAATGGCTACTTCCATTATCAAACTTGACAATTATTTGCTAGTTCCAAAAACTTCCTTATATTCATGAGAAATAAGACATTGCATATAACTGATCTGCAAATCCAGGTACAGCAACCAGTTAGGATCTGAGGTACACAAATGACGAAGACCTCAATTTTATATTTTATCTGAAACTGTGACGCTTCCAGCAACATTCTGATCACATCACGGCATCACAAGGGTGCTCTGGAGCAACACACTACTTGAATCCATGCTCTTCAGTATCCCCATCACTGCTGAGCTCTAAAAAAGCCATAAATTCTGATTTTTCCTCAGCTCAGCTAATAACTGGATCACAGTCCAAGCACAATTAGGCATATACATTTAAGACTATAAAGCGTGGGCCTGCACGCACACAGCTCCGACACACAGGGACGTGTGACACAGCTCGGACTGTAACTACGTGAAGGCAGCTGAGACCCCAAGTCTCGCCTGAGAAGTGCAGCAGTTCTCACCTTTGCTTTGAGGAGGGTTTTGGCTCCTGTCTCTCAAGACATTGATTTCATAGACAGCACCATACTGTTCAAAAAGTTCTCTTAGATCCTTCTCACACCAGCTCCGTGGGACCTGACCCACAAACATCTTGATGGCATCTAGATCAGGTTGGTCGGGGTGATCCAGTGTGCCATTCATTTTCTTCGAGCTGTGAAAAACAAGAAGGAATTTCTGGTGTATATCTTTCCACAGATTCTGGATGCCACTGCAGCTAGAAGCAGCGTGCTTACAGTGAGCTAAGAAAGAAAATATGTATTTCTACACATATATAAAGGTTTATGACTGAGTATAAAGAGATCACCGTTCAGTCCCCATGCGTTGCTTGATCTAGCTGAGAGGCGTCCCTGCCCATGACAGGGAGATTGGATTAAATGATCTCTGAGGTCCCTTCCAGCCTAGGCCAGTCTGTGATTCTGTGATCCTTGCATATTCCCAGCCCTGCACACTAGAGAATATTCAGAAACATCATCCACATTCGTTGGCAAGCTACGCACGCGAAGACCAAACACTCTCTCCACAGTTGTTTAAAACTTCTCCTTACATTTGTTCCTATAATGTAGTCAACATCTGGGATTCAGGACAGAAATCTCTTGAGATGACTGAAAAACATCACTAGTTCAGCCACGTAAAATGTTACAGAAAAAGAAACCAGAACAGGAAGGAATCTAAACTCAGTCTACCCACAGACTACTGAAGTTACCGGTAACCACCGAAAATTAGAGGATAACATTTTTTTTCACTGTTTTTTAAATGTGACTATCTGGAACTGTTTCCTAAGTGAAGAGTCATCTTAAAACAGAGAAATAGGTCCAGCTGAACAGATGAGAAATTTCATTAAAGGTTTACAAGGCAATAGCTCTTTATGAAACTAGGGAGCTTTCAACAACTGGCAAAACCACAGGCTTTGGCTGTAGGTGGGATTTGACAATCCAGTCAGTCTCAGACTGAATCAAGTTGAGTAATTCCGGGTCAAGTGTTAACACAGAAAAAAAAAAAAAGTCACTTCTTGGACTACAACCCAAAAGTTCTTAGTATGGAGATGTGCCATTCAAACAGCTCCCAGCCCAGGAACAAAGCCGTGCTGTACCCAGCCATTCTCCGCTTTCTGCATCGATTCCTCGTCGCTGTTTGCCAAGCGCAGTGCCAGGTCCTGTTATCAGCAGTCCCAGCGCGGTGTAGCACAAGACCCATCTCTACTGGAGACTGACTGTAACGACACCCTATTGCAGCTACGGTGATTCACAGGTTAAAATTGCTAGAAAGGACCTGGGGAGTGGAACAGTAACTACACAATGATTCCCCGCACCCCGAAACTCTGCTGAAGAATACAGGTGGCCTTCTTCCAGGTCATCAGCTCCCTTCACCTCTGCTTTTTTCTTTAGTTTTTTAATGGCTTCTTAACTTCACATTACAGTAAACAGTGTTGCTCTCACTGTCCTTCTGTAATCGTATTCACTCCAAAAAGAATTTTAAAAAATTCAGAAAAATAACATCCAAATCAGGTATTGTTTAGTTACTTTTTTCCCTTCAACGCTGCTGTTTGGAACCTAAGGAAAAAGCGATGCCAGGGAAAGCTCAGAACTCTACAGCTGTACGAACAGACCTCAAAACCAATAAAGGTTCTAACTAGAACGGGAAGGAGCCATCATAAATTCTTTCACCGCTCCACCTTCCCACTCAGAAAGGGTCGGCACCTCCTCAAACAGCCGGGCAAACAATAGCTTTTACAAAGGGGTAAACTACCTCTTCTCACTCCAGCTGAAAAGTACTGGAAATCATTCACTCTCTTCCAACTATAATTTTCAGCGCTGCCTTCTAAGCCCTGGGTCTTCAAGAGCATAGCACAGCTTCAGTTAACTGGGCAACACGTAATGTGACCTCAACAGCATTCAAAGAATCTTTCATTCCTAATTAAAAGTTCTAGCCTGAAGTTGCTAATAGGGAAGAATAGAAAATGTTCTCCCAACAACTGATGTAAGTAACTGATTTTATACTACCAGCACCTGTAACATATTACAGACAGTACTGCCAAACAGCTTTATTCCTCCTTAGTCCTCATCCCCGAAATTACCAGATCATTTTTTCCCCCCCTATCCAGAAAACAGCATCAATTGTCAATGCCCACCAGGATTTCTTCAGGAAAACAAATCCTAGGCTCTCCTGCCTCCTTCACACACAACATCCCCCCTCTCCCCCTCCAGAGGAGTTCATCAGACAGCAGAGGCTTCACAGACCGCAATTCAACTGTCACTTTAGTTATAAACTTGGCCATGAAGACAAAATACTTACACAGGGCTAGCATTCAAGGAGCAGTGGTCCACCATCATCTCTGGGAGAAAATCCAACTTGAACGCAGCCATCACCTCAGTTTGGGACAAACTACTAACACTCAATCAGTGTATTGCCTAACCCCCAAACAACGCCACTTCCAAAAGTCCTGCAGGTCTTAACACTTCAGCCACACAAAAAGCACTCACACCACAGGAACAGAAGCTCAGGGAGACGAGCAATAGACGCCACAGAAACAGGCTGGACTGGGAAAGGGACATGGAATCCCAGATTAAAAAGGGGATGTGACCATGTGAAGGGAGGCTCAGCTTAATACACAATGAAAACGCTGATGCACTGGGCTTGTTTTGTGCGATTTTCCCTGGCGAAGCAGTACCGAGTGCACTGTCAGATAAACAGAGTGTCAGATCCATGAAGATAGCAATGGGTAACAGAGCAGAAAGAATACAAACTCCAGTCTTTCCAGCCCCAGCTAACTCCTTGCCTCCCAAAATGGGAGTCTGAGGCCTTGAGTTTCGGGCACTTCCCATTCCACCCATACTGGGGTGTGAAGCCAAGAGGTTCCTTCACCACAGGCGTTTTCAACGGCTCTCGCTCTTTTCACCTCGTGCTAGTTTTGACACTTCACTAATTTCTAGGGAGAAAAATGCCAACTAAAATGCTTCTCTGATCCTGCCAAAAGAAAATAAAAATCAAAGCTAAAATGATTTCATTACTCAAAAATTCCTCTGCTACCACAGCACACCCAAATCTACTTCTTTTATAGGAACAAAACACGCGTTGTTCTGCAAACAGTATTTTGCCCATCATGCATCTATAAATCCTTCTTTCTGCTGTGCCGACGACTGCAAGATGCACCTGCAGTTATTTAGGCTGGCCAGGACATACAGTTTCCTCTAGGTTTGCACACTTAGAGCATGTCAGTTAAGTTTTTCATAAAAATCCCCAAACATTTCCAACCTCTGGAACAAACAAACAAACCAAAAGGAACATTTCCAATGATCTGCCTACAGTGAGGTTAGTTAAAAGGTTACTAAAAGGAGTTAGGCCTCATAATACAAGGAGATGTGCACGTTACTGCAAAGAGAGGACATGAATTTAACACACATCAGATATTCAAGAGTAACTACTTCACACTTACTACGTGGTAAATGTAAGGAAGTCTACTCTCTAGTGGAAAAGGTGTAAGCTGCCTGTTAAGAGCATGCAAAGAGGCACCAGAGAGTAGGTCACTCTAATAGCTTTCAGTAAATTGTTCATATCTACCTTCAGACACAGCTTACACGCTTCCCACCTGAAAAATCTTATGTTGTGTAAAATACACCATATTCAAATGTTAAATTGAGCCAGGAGCCTACTTTACGGATTTCTCTAAAATGAACCCACAGAGCAAAATGCTGCAGATTTCTATGATTAGAACCGCAGAAGATAAACTGAGGTTCTCGCCGCTGTTCACGTAAATCTACAGAACTCTGTAAATTCTGGTCCTACCTATGAAGATCAAAATTCACTCCTTCTGGTCTCCCAGCCATCTTCAGCTTTTGAAGCAGCCAGTAAAATATCCCAGCAGCCATGCTCACTGTGGGTTTGAGGAAAGATTATGTTGGCAACACTCTAGAAAACTGGGTTTAAAAAGGTTACTGAGACTGATTAGTTTCCTCAAGAAAATCACTATGTCATCATAATTCAATCCTACACCAACTCTTTACATCTCTAGAAAACACACATCAGATATTCACAGCTCTCTAGATGAGGGGAAGAGTGGATTGCAGGCTCCTCAAAACCTAAGTCACATCTGTTTGTTGCATTAAACCCGAACTGCAACAAGTCGCACGGTTCTACTTCACATCAAATTCAGTCTGCTGGCTTCGACAATTAAAACATCAGCTTTGGGCAACCATCCTGCTACTTATTCATTCCTAAATCTTGTTATACTTACTCCAGTTTCCCCTGTGATGTGCTCGTTTAATGAACAGCGCCAAAAGTATTTCACGTGCTGTTTCGTACGGTTTGGGGACCGGCAGAATCAATACTAGAACATCTGAAGGGACGCTGGCCAAGCCTCAGGGTACCCTACTTCTGTAGTAACAGTGGCAGCTCCAGTGACAAAACATTAGTGCACAAACAGGTCTGTTTTAATGTTATTTACTTGAAGGCATCAAGCTAGTGAAATTAGAAGAATTACGGACTTCATTTGTGAAAATATCTGAAAGAGTGGAAAAAGACAGTATTCTCCTACTGCACAGAAGTAAGAATTAAATGAAGAAACAGTGTTTCTTTGGAATTATAAAAACCACAAAAGTCATCCTAGTCATTGCTCACAAAGAAAGAAAAAATAAGAGAGCTAAACACACTTATTTTTTGCTCAGATGTCAAAT
>NW_009731038.1:44632-65194 GCF_000703405.1 Apaloderma vittatum
GTTTCTGTTCAAAGGATAATAGAAACAATGTCGGAAATTCCAAGCTCTATGGACTGTAGCTACACACAGTCAAATGTGCTGCTAATCTGACAATACGGACATTAAAAACTTCTACATGTTACAGTTTATAAACCTCAGGTTCTGACACTTCTGAAGCCCTAGATTATGCTGCAGAATATATCCCTCAGAGACCGTCGAGTGTAAATGTTAAAAGTTTTGCTATTATTTTTAACTTTACAGAATGACAATACAGCCTGGGTCACAAAACTGAAAAAAAAACAACCAAAACAAAAAACCAACCTACATCAAAACCCCACAATGAGAAAAAAAGCCCAAACCACCAAACCAAAAAGCTACTTCCTTCCCTAAGAAAGCCTTGCCCATTTCAACAAGGAAAAAAAAAAGAGTTAAAGATAACACCACCTTTTATTTTATACAGTCTGAACCTCAGACAAGATATAGGAATGTGAAGCTGAGGGACTACTGCGACGGCAAGCGCGAACTCTGGGAAAGGACGCAGGTTGGGCGGCACCGCGAAGCTGTGAAGGAGACAGGTCCTAGAATAAACTTCCCCTTGTATTATATCTGTGCACATCCAGAGCCCGGCAGCCTTGCTGAATCGCAGTTCCGTTTATCAGCAGGTCACCCCCAGGTTACACGCGTCAAAACACAGTAAGGACTTGTCCATATTTTGTGGTTTCACTCTGATCGTGTAAGCACGTGCTCAGAATGTTTTCTGCCGGTAACGAAATCCAAACCGCTGAGTATCAAAGCCCCTGACCCAGCTGCCAGAACTGCAGCTTCTTCCTCTGCCAGTCTCCGCGCCGCTTACGCGCCGTCAAGTGACAAAACTGACACACTCACAGCGTTGAATTTGCCATCACAACACACGAAGTTTTGGGCTGCCTACATTTCAGATTAAATTAACTGAAAAATATTTTCTAATTATACAAAATTTTCGCGGAAGTTCCTGGGTGGAGAAAGAGGATAAGGAGTGGGTGACAACTGGTTTATCTCAGAAATAGGCATTTATCTGAAAATCTCCAATTCCTCCATACTCCCCCCGACCTAGATGGATTTTCATAGTAAATTTTAGAATAAAAATAGCTTATAATAAGCTGCCTTTTTTTTTCCCCCAAAATATTTCTGAGAAAAAAAAAATCTGAGGTAAATCATCTACTTCATGAATGAAGTCCTGTTTACCTGTAGCTTCTATTCCCATCAATTCTGCAAAAGCTCAAAAGGAATGAATTCTGAGCTTCTGTCTGACTGAAGAACCCCCAGGATTCTCATTTCTCTGTCAGCAGATGAAATGGCAAGTCACCTCCATCCTTCTGGATGACAGGACAACATTTCCTCTGCTTAAGCACTCTTAGAATGGGAAGCAGTTAAACTTACCCTTTTATTTGACAGTAAAGACAAATGATCCAAAGTAAATTATAAAAACCCTCTGTTTTCTAAAATGAGGGAACTGAGTTCTTTTTCTGGAAAAGGAGATAAGCTTTGCACCAAAGTGAACAAATTTGTTATTTTAATGAATTCTAAACAGTGGAGCATACAAAAAGACAAGACAAGAAACATATACAGGTACCTCTCTTCTTTGGGCAAATTCGAAACAGCTAAGAGGGAACCCTTCTGAAAATCACCTCAAACACCCATAAAATTTCTCACAACCCTACGACAACAAGCTGATAAGCCTCCAGAGCTCTCTGGTTTGAGATTACTCAAATATTTTTTACGCTCTTCTGAGTTTTATCACAACTGTTATTTCCAGAATCCATATCTATTTAATTATTTTTTACACACAGGCAGAAACTCCCAAGAACTTCAAATATCACAGTTTGCAATAGTGCCACTTACAGAGTGACAGCCAGCTTGCGCTAGTATGTACCTGGATTTTTCCAAAGGCAGCCCGTGTCTCTGGCCACCCTGTTTTCAAGGAGAGTATCTGTGCCACATCAGGATAACATATGTTAGCAAAGTGAAATAAATAAATAAGATATTTTCCTAAAAGCTCCATCTTCTCTTTGGTGTTTAATTATATCGTTATACCTGTTCCCTAAAGACACATTAAACACTTCCATTAATCTTCACAGAAATATAATGAGAGCTATCGGGATTGTTGTCTCTCCCTTACAGTGTAAAACATTTTCTTTTGCAAGGTTTAGATTTCACTTTTGCAAAGTATGCAACTGTGACCTTCAGAATAGCGATGTGAAACTTATATTCAATTTCCATCTTCCCCAGCTAAACTTTGTTTCTTTATCTTGCATATTTCCTTTTTTTCAGACTAAGGGAATAGAGAGAGGGTAAGGAGAAAAAAAACATCACCGTTATCAGCTATTTCTTGGTAGGAGCAGCGAATTAAAGAAAAAACAAACACCACACCAAAACAAATTGCCAAAAGACTAAATCATGAATTTGGAGCAATTAATGCACGACAACCTATTAGCGCATCTGTACCTGCAGAACAGATAACAACAAGCCTTACTGCAGGCTCTCTAGAATAATTAATTTTGGCAAATCAAAGCAAGGAGTAATCGTCATAAGTTTATCCCTCTTTGCAAGACATTTCACAATACTTGATACGAGGAAGAAGCACTGATTTATGAATCCCAGGGCAACTGCTTTTAAAGCGGAAGCCTATAGGTTTCTTCCCCTCATTCCATGAAGACGTATAAACACTAAAAACAACAACAAAAACTCATAAAAATGCAATCCCTTTATCCTTATCTGTTGGCTGTGGGAGAGTTTTTTGTGAATAGATGTGAAATTTGTATTTTAGATACTACTTAAGCTCCACAGAAAAGTATGGAAAAGAAAATTCAGCTGTTTTTTTTTTTCTTTTAAACATCTGCCAACATTCCAGCAGATACAGTCTGGGAGGCGTTTTGCGTTTTTTTTTTATCACTGTGCTAGAACACCACAAAGCTTATATTTTGCAAGAGGAACTACAGAAATCTTAAGGACTAAGAGAGATTGAAAGACTTGCATACACTTGCATACACTTTGGCACTCTAGATAGAGAAAAAAAATCTTTAAAGTAGGAAAAGTGGCTTGGCAACAACAATAGTAAGAGGAAATAAAGGCAGCGGTACCACACGGAACAGGAGACAAGGCAGGAAATGACAGTGTAAGAAGTGAGGAGACGCATTTGTATCCTGTGAAAGAATGGAGAACTACTAAAAGGAAACAGGATGGAACACTTAAGGCAGTAGGAGAATTTGAGGGTTCCTCCCCTCCCCGGGCACCTTGTCTCTCTTTTTGTTTATTGGCTGAATTCAGCCGAGGAGACACAAAAAAAGTATGTCATTGATTTAGGAAGGTGTTATTTTGTCTCCTAATCAAATCCAAAACTCCTGCAGCGTATTTTGGACAAGCAGTCACCTAGAAAACTTCACTAGCTTTTAAGTTACGCCTGCAGGACCACAGTCAATATGTCAGAGAGTAGGTTTCTGAAAAATATCTAAACTTTCCCAGCCTCTGGAATCAAAAGAGAAACAGTATGATGTATGTGCCTGAGTCTTCCTATCACCTAAGGAAATACACCACACCCATCTAAAAGTTTCCTCCTTAACAAGGTTTAAACAACCATCAAACACTACAGGAGGTTTTAACTTCAGGAAAAGCTAAGACCAGATATGTTTGTACGCTCATTAAAGATGAATTCAGCTTCATGTTGCTCTTGAGAAACGCTGCATCTTGCACCAAGTGGAAGTGTTCCATTTCATGACTGATTTTCAGCAACCATAAACTTGATTTAGTTTGTTATTCAAGTAATCCAAAACTATTGATTCTGGGCCTGTGTTTTATAATTGGTCGGATCCCATTGGTTTGAAAAACTAGGTCTAATCACAGATTAGTCTGTCTCAGAAGACAGAAACTCTGGGGACAAACCCACAAATATAATGACCAATATTCTCTCTTTCATATCTTCTGAATGGTCTTAATTGAGCAGCAAAGGAGCAGAGAGAGCAAAGCACAGAGCCCCCATCATTTAGGAAAGAAGCTGAGTGTTTTGCAACACCCCGACACCTGGAGACCGATGTCCTCAAACCAGTACTTCCAAACACAGAGGTCACTCACCAATTCTCTAAAATAACCACCAGAAAATGAAGGTGTTCCTGGATTTCTTAATCCAGCTTTAGCTCTTCATACCCTGATGAGTAACATGTGGAGAGACAGGATATCCTACACCTTAAAAGACAAATTTGATTCTCTTTCTGTCAGAGACATGACTAAATCCCTTCCAGCATACTTAGGAAAACTAGTAAATGTCTGACCACAGCATAAACCAAGTGTTTCCTCGAGATAATATTAAAACTCGCCTCTCCCTGGATGCCTACAGACTAAAGCAAACCTTAAATATTTCTGCCTAGCAGAGGCAATACATCAGAAGAACAACAATCACCCCGTTGTGTTACTTAACACAGGTAAAATATCCTCAGGAGCGAACCGAAACTCTCAAGGTACTACAGCCAGCCTGATCTGTTCTTGTGGGACCCCTCTGACCACGCAGGAAATCATCCCAGCTTGCTAAGCCAGAGAAACAACAACTTGAGTAGGAAAGAGCCTTGTACTGGGTTGTCACACTGACTTTGTCTACCACGCAGCCAAACTACCATGAGAACCGAGCGTAACCAAGGGACACGGGTCTGCTCACCTGGACATCAAGCGAGAGAGGAAGGGGGAACAGTCTCACCAAACTACGCCCTTACTGCACCTCGGGCGTTACGAAAACTGCACCAGAGGATCTTTGCATTTGGCTCCAAGCGTTTTTACACTGGACTGTGCTCCTGTCCTGCTGCACGTCAAAAAAATCTGTCTCAGGCCATTGGAAGTTGGTCCACTAACACTCACCTTTAGAGTTCCACGTACTACTGAGTATTTCAGATTTTTTCTAGTCAAGAACTTGTTACGAACACACACTTTTCCACTTTGTACTTAGTTTGTTTCTCATGTTATTGAATTACAGATGGATCTAAAGAAGCCTATTGACTTGGTACCCACAGTCCCACGTCATCAACGTTCCCAACCCCCTTTAGCAGTACAAAGGCAGGAAACTACGAGGAGTTTAAGGTTCAGGACACACTCCTCGCTGCAGTGGAAAAAGACCACTTTCATCACTAAAAGGAAACACAACTTCTCTCTAAACATTTGAGAGGAAGCTCCAATACGCAACTGAGAGGTACAAACTGTGTAGCTGGTTCATACCTGCAGCTACGCACCTGCTCCGAGCTGTTCCAGTCTTCACTCTGAAAGATGAAGAAAAAAAAAAAAGACTGAGTACTCCAGAGTTAAAATCAGGTAATGATAATAATCATTGCAACATGAACTCCATCTTGTAAAACACTGAGGACTGTGAAAGTACAGCACACTTCAAATAACAGAAGCAATCAGGTGGTGACAACCCTCATCAGACTCAAAACCGAAGTTGCACATTTGAAAAATACCGAGAATAAATGAAAGGGTGCAAAAGAAAAGACTGCAAAGAAAACACAGCCAAAACCAGAAGCCTCGTAGCCCTCTAGTGACATTCAGGGGACTTATCCTACCTGTCTCACTTTCTGGCTCTCATGACAGAAGGAGTTACCAAAAGCAGTACCCACAATCCTGACCTCCTGTATTAGATCACTTTGACAGCAGCACCACTAACGGATGACAACGAAACTGCGGATGGGAACTCTAATGTAAGATCGCACAGACGGAAATGTATGAAAAAGCTCTGAATTAGGGAACACGGAGAACTAACAACACACGGAAAAAGAATGTTATTTCTACATCTAAAGCAAATCATCGACCAGGAACCACGCAGACTTTGCGTACCAGCACCTGTAGCTACTCTGAATCAGGGTTCTCTCTTCAAACATTCAGTAACTGACCCACAACCCAAACTCAGGTGTTTGTGGTGTTTGGGGTTTTTTTGTTTGTTTGTTTTTAAATTCTCTGCTTTCTCCTGTGTTATTTTGCAGACCTACACTAATTATTCTAATTTCTTCTTAATTGTTAACTGACTTAACACAGTATTATACCCTCTAAAGGAACACATAACTCTAAACTCAACAACAAAAAACAGTTTTCTTCCAACACTAGTTAAGAACAAAAATCAATCCATGAATTCTGAGAAACACAACCCAGTTATCTGAAATATGTATTTTCAAAATTATGAATTTATCTTTTCTAGAATATCACTGAAAAATGACTAATGGCCAGGGAACACTTTACATACTTATTTTTGTTCTGTTTCACCATAACATTCTGAATTATGAAGCTCCTACTAGTGATTGAGGCAAATACGTTACCTAAGGATACCTCCTTCCACCTCACCCACACTCCTTTGCTTTTTTGAAGTTTAATTAAAGGTTAATTGTTTACAACCAAAGATTCCTGCTAACAGACCTAGCTTCAAAGTAGCATGTAACACAAAAATTTTTGTCTTCTTGCTCTTCAGCCCAATCTTTGCCAGATATTTCAGCCCCAGGAAAGTTGTCACTTCGTCGCCAAGTTATATTTCTGTGACAACTGACTTTCAGAGAAAAATGAAAAACACAGCTCACTGACCTTGTAAATGCTTAAGAATATACCGGTAAATGACTTTTTAATGTAATATTCCTTTGTCACACCTAACTCTAGCACTCTACAGAATTAATTTTAAAACTTCAAAGAAACCAAAAGTACAGCTAAGGTAGCCAGAGGAACCCATTACTCTTGGATATCTTTGGGAAAAAAGACATACGCCTCATTGAATCACAGGCAGAATCCAAGACAAGAAAAACTTTAAAAAGCAAGCAGCAAACCTGCCAATCCCATGGGGAACACCTGAGAGAATGCCTTACATCATAAATGTTTCTCAAAACAAAATTCTCTTTGTATGGTTCATTTAACTGCATGCAGAACATAAATATGCCAAACGCTTCATCCAGTTTATACATCAGACAAACCTGGCCCAAAGGCCAAAGAAACCGACAGTTTCTCAGAAAAACACCAGGTCTTGGACGCCTCGGACCGAAGGAGGCACAGCTGGCACGCTGCTCACAACCGGCGTGGCGCAGCAGCAGGTTCTGCCGTTACCTGAGAGGGCAGAAAGCTCCCGTGCGAACCCGAGACTCACCCCAGCCCAGCAGCAGACGCCGACGGAGAACTGCTGTCAGAGCAGCACAAGGGGAGGTTCTTGGTGGGGACAGCAAAACAATTAACAGGTGTAAATTGGGACATCACATCACAGCTTTTGCCAAGAAGATTCTTCCTGAAGCTGCCCCAAAACTGAAGGGCACACATGTGACTTCTAACTTCCGCGCAAAGCTGGGAGGAGCTATAACACCACCTGACAATTCCACGTAGGAAAACGAAGGTTTAATATTTAAATGCTTTTAGCCCTGTCACATCCAAGGGTGACAAAATACCATCTCACGGATGAATAGCTGTGACTTCTGGTATGCAATATAATATAAATAGAACTGCAGCTGGTAATGAAAACAAGTGCCTGTAGCCACAAAGTGCTAGACAAGGGATATGAGCCAATTAAATCTGCTGGTACCGCTTGGAGACCTGGAGGCAAAACTTTGGTCTCACCAGCATCCAGGCCCATCTGTAAGAAAATACTGGACCAGTGAAGGGTTTCTGATCAATGGAATTACTGTCACAGCACTTGTCTAGACCAGTTAGTCCCGATTTCTCATTAGGCTTTCCAGGAATTAATGTCTGTGGGATGTCAATATTGCTATTGACAATTAAAGAGGCCAATGTATAAAATAGACCACACAGCTCAACCTCACATATATCCTGGCATCAACAGTCTCTCACATAAACCAACACTCAGTCTGGACTCCCTGTGGATTTATGTACTGTTAAGTATCAATACAGCCAATAATAAAAATTTGGAAATATGAAAATAACTATTTCTGTGGAGTAGGTGCAGGAGGGAAATAACAATGCATCTAAGAGCGGAAGAGCAAGTGCACTAGATAAATCAGATTATGGAAAGAGAGGCCCATACAGGTCAGGTGAAGTTTCAGTCCCTGCCAGGCCAGATCCCCAGATCCGTGTCCCTTTGGGAGAGAGCAGTGGTGGACTTCCACGGTGCCAAAACCTTACCAAGGAAGCTGCCAGGCCTTTTCACCTGAGAAATGCTCCCTTTCTGCTGCCGCAATCTCCACATCACCCACACCTCTCGGCACCAGAAGCTACTTGCTCAGGGCAAGGGCACAGCTCCCAGCCACTGTGCCTCTGCAGACAGAGCTGTCCCAAACTGTTCTCCTCGGTGCTGCCAGCACAAGCACTCACACCGGTCAGCCGGTACAGGCAGCGAGCAGACCAGCTGAATTAGTCACAATAGCACATTCGACTGTCAGAACGCCAGTCTGTTCGACCTAAGATGTAACAGGAAGAACAGAATCAAGAATAGCAGAGGTGCACGTTTTGGGACCGCTACAGATTAAGGCACACACAAAGAAGAGGAAAACATTTTAAATCACATGCTTCAAGATACTGTAATCAGAACATCATAAAATAAGAGTTGGGATGTAGACCATACCTGCAATGCCTGTTCCATACCCATTACAGCTTAAATATCCCCAAGATCGACCAATAGTCCTACAACCCATAATAAAAGCATCAAGAGGCGCGCTTTGAGAATGAGAAACAATCCTATGCTCTACTGTTGAAACCCTGAGGCTGGGGCTTAGAAGACAGGAGTTCTATTATTATGGGACTGAATAGCATTGGACAAGTCACTTTAAGGTCCTAGAAGATTCTATTTATACAGTATTATCATCCTGTGTTCTTTGTGAAAAGGTATTTTGAGAACTAGTGACAGAATCTACTCAGGAGGAGTCAGCGAGTATCTTCACATGGTTAGAGCTGAAAATCTCAGCTGAAAAGCTAATAAACAACTTTTTAATACAAGAGTTTCCACAAAACATTTGTCTGTTTATAAAAAAAAAGAATCACCAAAAGAAGATTCAAAATTGCTATATCCTTCTAGATTATGGCATTAAGGAACTCTTAAAACATCTCAAGAGTTGCAAATACAGAATGTGCAAGACACCATTTTATTTAATATTTAGATGAGGATCCAAAATACTCAGAAAATCCTCATTCACGTTTTGCTTTATAGATACTGTAAATGCCACGGGAAGATCTATCAAATGCAGCACAGAGTTTTACGCCCTCTCTTGGGTAAAATATTGAGGTGCAGCAACCAGTAACAATATTCTCAGTTTAACCGCTAAGCCTACTTCTAGAAGTAGCAATACCAGCTAAACTTTAACAACTTCACCCACATCTCAGCCACAAGATCCAAATACTAACACTTTTACTCATTTGTCTTTAAAGGCAAGAAAAAAAAACATGGATGGGAAAAATCCTCCATGTGCAGACACAGTTTGCACAGCTCTGCGTCCACGTAAGTCTTTTATAACACCATCAAGGCACTTGCCCACTTCTCCCCTTTCAATTACACAAGAGACTCAAATCCAGGGAAGAAAGAAGTATTGGAGGTGTCCCCACAAAAATCCTCAACTGCAGTTGCTATTCTGTACAAGAATAATACAAGAGCACACAGTGCGTATGACCGTTGGCAGCATCTACTGCCACATTCAGAGGGAAAATAATTTCAGGGTGTCCCAATTTTGAAAGATGAGAATCAATTTGGATCAATTTGGATCAATTGGGATACGAAATTCTGAGTAGGCGTGAAATTTAGTATTTACAATCTGTGTAAGTATAAACATTTATTTCAAAGCAGCACAACTAAGAAAGACTGATTTACCTTAAGCTTGTATGTGTCTCTTGCTTGCCTTATATTAGACAAATACTTGCCATGAATTCTACCATGCAGAATCTGCCATTGCCACGCCTGCAAAACCAGAGAGTAAAAATATGCTCAATTATTTACTTATTTTTTTGGGATAGGCACACAGTCAAATCCTTCGCAGAAGTAAATGGATACGAGTCTCAAATCACTCATTTGCATCTGCAAAAAAATTGAATGATTTCTTTATTTTAAGTAATGAATATTTTAAGAGCAAGTAATTTTCATTAACACTTCAAGAGATTTAATAGTGAGTGTGTAGAGCCAAAGCTTAAAAAAAAATATTTCGTACTACTTCTTTTTCTTCATCAGAGGCAGTGAGAATGTTAGCTTAGGAATGTTGTTCAAAAACACAAATGAAATCAAATCTAACAATTTCACATCAAAGCAATTATTCCTAAGCTTCTACTCAAGTACTCTGAAGGCTTCCCATCTGTCATCATTCACAGCGTCATTTGTATATACTTTGGTTTCTTTTTTGCAATATTTACCTGACTCTTCAATACCTTGGTATAATATCTGAAGCACACAAGCCAGCGTAAATAACATAGAAAAAAACACCAGAAAGAAAACCTGCATTAATTTACAACCTAACACCTACTGAGAACACACAGATGCACCTCAACGCGTTATTTCTGCGTGAACACCATTCACAAACGTAACGCCACGCTTCAGGCAGAGAAAAGCTCCTCTGAAGATGCCTAGTTATGAACATCTAAAGGCAACTAACAGAACGTCTTCCCTATCAGTGTGAGCAGCCTTTTGCTCCACAAGCTACTCCTGTGGCCCGTTCTGCGACCCTGAATCACCTGCTCTAGGCTCTTCGCCTGGGGTGATTAATAATCACTGGCTCTCGTGCCAGCACAGCTTCACTTGCTCCTCTCTTTTCCCAAGGCCCCAGAAACCCTCCCTGCTGCGCCAGGAGGACCTGTCACCTGATCCTAGACTTTAGCTGGGTGGGGGGAGCAAGGGGTGACAAGAATCAAGAGGGTCGGTGCACTTTGCCAAGAGACTCAGTACGAGCTGGTATTTTTCTGCACGTATTTTCAGACGTTCTTCACTCACACACTTCATCAATTCTTTCCATTCACTTTTCCTGGAAGGTGCAGGATGACATCAGCTGGTTTCCACTGCCAGCAGAAGGAGACTCCAGAAATATTATGGCAAAAACAAGTGCTATAAATACAGTTTGGGCTGCATGAGGGCTCAAACAGGCATAAAATCCTCTTGTGTATCTTGCTAAGTTCTCAGGGTTTCTGTATCTCATATCTAGATTCTAGAGGTCCTGAATCAAAACCTCACAGGTAACAGTCTACAAGGCACATTCTCTTCTCCGTCCTCACATTGGGAAAGGTCACCAGTTTCTTCCCAAACGAGCAGCACGCTTCTCTGTGCACAAGCGCCAAACACAGCACGTATCAAACTGCACTCAAAGAAATAAATTATAACAACGTTTAGTACCTCCCTGTCTACAACTGAATGAGGTATGCCACAGCAGGTAGCACACGCGAACAATTCTTGCTCCATTTTTTGTGCTTATATTACTAGAGAAGGCTGGATGCAAGTTCTCCATAAAAATTAGATCGAGATACTCCTCCTGCAGGTCCAGCTTCAGTCAAATTAAGAGAGCACGACCCTTTTCCTCACCAGCTGCTCATCCTCACCTCTGTACAACAAGCCTGAGAAAGGAAATCATTCAGGTTATGATCTAGCCTACCAACAACAGGAAAATAATAGTTTTAACCCAAACATGTTTCCCGATTCAATTCACTGTACAATCCCACAGGTGCTCTTGGCAGCACGGGGGAAAGAGGAAACCCAGGAAAGATGGAACAAACCTTTTTCAGAGCAATACTGGCATCTGCTCATTCAAACTGCTCATGGGACTACATCACCAAATGTTACGTACCTAATTTCAGATTATTAATTCCCTACCGATTAAGCCTTTTTAAAGGCCTCCAGTGACAAAGCTTCCACTATTTCTGTTAGGAAAACACCATACTTGAAAGAAGCATACACACATTATTCCATACAATCACCTTTACCGTCCAACTCTTTGTCAGCACACTGCCTCCAATATTTACAGACATGTTATTCTCTGTCCTTGATTAAACTATATGATTCAGCATTTTAAAATCACAAGTAAGTACTTCCCAAAGTTCATTTTGCACTTACTCTTCCTGGACCTTAATACCAGTAATAGCTTTTCAACAGCACTTACAAGTTAAACTAACTTTAAAGGGACACTGGGTTTAATTCCAAATTCCCATAATCTTCCCACATGGCCACCATTAACCTAACTTTATTATTCAACTGCATGGTTATGATATTAAAAAAAAAAAGGAATTACTTTCATAAAGAATAAAAGCAATAAGGTAAGAAGAAAATAAAAAAACTACCCCTTCCCTTGGAATTTTAGGACCTTCACAGGATGTCAGACGAAAGTTAATTTCTCACCTTCTCCAACCTTGATGAAACCTCTTCTGCAAACAGAATAATAACGCAGTCACTCCAGAACGGATTACGGGGTATTCCCCCTACGTACTCAAATAACGTATGGCAAATACGATCTCCTGTCCTTACACATCTAATGAACTCTATTTTGCTACCTGAATCACTTGAACTCCTGGGAATAGACAAAGCACTCAGTTACCCCTTTTGCACTGGTGGGCAATAGGTCCAAGACCAATTAACTATATACACAGCTCCAAGGAACACAACCGACACCTTAGCCTCGCTCCAAACAAGGTCACTTCCTTGCATACTGCCTCTAGGAAGATCCTTACAAAACAGAAGATTTAAATTCGCTCGTGTCATTTTACACCCTGGCTTTATCTTTCATCCACTCGGTGCACTTGGTGAATATGTATTTCATCAGTGTTCTATGTTCCACCCATCTATCACTACGTCTTTCCAAAAAATGAACAATTCATGGTTTTTAAACATGAAATAGCACATTTCCAAGAGGCCTCTGAAACTGCCGATTATATCCCTGCTACAAGACTACAAGCAAAAATTAAGTCTTGCCACCAGTAAATGCTTCAAAGTAGAGGAATTGCACAATCTCGATCCCGAGCATTAAACAGCACCAAGATTTGCTTGTAATCGGTGTTGTAAACTCAATAAGCAGTTCAGATTATGCTTTTGCCACTTCGCCCCGGCTAGTTATATGTGAAAGGATGTCAACTAGGGAGTCAGGAAGTGAAAAGGTGGGAAGAAAGGCAGGCAAAGGTCTTTAAGAGGATGCAATAACTGCAGACCATGCCAGGGCACTCAAGACAACAAACTTCATATCCCAGAAGCTGTACATTCACAATGAATTCCACAGGTCTTCCAGATGAAGATGGAACAACTACTGCAGCATGGCCGGATCGTTACTTGTTTGATGAGAAAACAGCCCCACAACAAAACCACTCAAGTTGAACCAGTTTTAGAATGAGACGGGCCCACTGCCACACATCATTCACCGTTCCCTGTCCGCACACAGCGTGCGATTCAGACATTGCCGGAGAGCTGAGATCTCCCAATTTGCCTCCAAAATTTGCTTCTTCCAAATTCGAGATACACATAGTTTTCTCGGAAGGAAATACACTGAGGGCACCGCCGTGGTAGGAAAGAAAAAGAATTCAGGCTGAGTTTACGGAACGTGGTCCTGAAGAATTATTTTAGCAAGATGCTGCCTTCTGTTTCACAAATGGAACAATGTCTTCCTTGCTCATTTCCAGGAAGCAAAGAGCCTGATGCGTATTTGCATAGATATTCAAACATTGTTTCTAGTCAAGGATCATCCTATCAACAGTTTACTACAGCGCCAGCAGCTAACAGGAAAGCAGTTGTGAACAGCCATCCCAACATGTGCAGGGCCTTAACGCAAAGTTTATGCAAACCCACAGCCAGGGGAGTCCTAGTGACACATTCCCAGCTTTTCCTAACAAGGTATTCCCTACAACGCCATCCCTCAGCACCAACTCCTTATTCCAAACTAGGCTGGCCAGGGTCTAGCTTCTCATTAATCCCCCTTGCCCATAACAAGCACAGACGGCACCCAGTTCTTCCAGGACAGGATCTAGCTTTCATTAATCTTCATGTCAGACAGTGACAACAGACCTTTTATGGAAGGATACAGGCCCTGGCTAATCACTCCCCAGAGCGGGCAGGGACATTAAAATCCTCATCGCAGGAAAGAGCAGCTCTTTCGGAGGGTAGAACGGCCCCTTTTCTGATGGCACTGCCACCCACCACGTATGCTCCCTGCGAGACAACTGCCTTCCCTCCTCTGCTCCCCCAGGCCCCCAGCTGGGATGAACTGCTTCTTACAGAAAAAGGAACCATCCACAAACAGATCACCTTTCACTCGGAACGCCAGTCCTTCCCAGAGACGCAGAGACAGACAGACGGACGTAACAACAGAGACCGTAAGCCCTGGCGCTCAGCTCTGCTCAGCAAATGCCGAAGGCGCAGCGGGTCGGCCACGCTGCCCAGTTAGCCAGCGTGCTGCTCCTGTACAAATATAGAAAGCAGAAAGTGGAACAAGCGTTTCAGCAGAAGAGATTCTGCTCAGCTCCCCGAGAGGGAGGAGCAGGGAGCTGAACCAGCCAAAACTGCTTTACCCATACATGGTCTCTGAAAGAGACCATTGCTGAGACAAGTTCCCTTAAACACGCACACCCTCGTTCACCATGACAGGGGAAAGAAAAAGAATTAATGTGTACAAACCTCGCGGGGCTACTGTTCTGAAACGAGCTCCAAGTCTGTTTTGTTTGAGCCCATGTTAATAATGCAGAAATGTCCAATGCTCCTCATCCAGCAGAAGGAGGGCAGCAGCGCAGACACACGACAAAGATCTCCCTTCCGGGGAACCCCTACACCCACCAGCATTTCCAAAACCACATCTGCCGCGTTGCCTGTGGACACACACATCCACATCCCAAGCTCTTGGTTGGACCTTCCCCCCAAATCAAATTATCCCAATCTTTTTAAACCCTTCTCCCTTTTTAAGTATTTTCCTAAACCAGTAAGCATGACCTTTCGCACTGGCTGCTACAAACTCCTACAGCGACCTGCTGCATCATGTCTACTTTCCCAGGAGTCCTTTTTGGCAGTGTTTAAACACAGACTAAACCTTTTCCTACATATTTTTCCTAAAAACAGAAGAAACCCACTTCTAAGTAGCATCCCATCCTCTCCTTTCCCCCTCCACTCCTTGTCCTGTCCTGGCACAGAAAGAGAGCAAAATTAGTGTAGGTGAAAACCCAAATCCCTAGGTAGTCAAAGAAAAATAAATAAACAAAACAGAGGGTGGCGTAGTTCTCATTTTTTTTAGTACACAGGTATGAAAAAACTCAAAAAGTTTCATTTATATACAAACTCATAACTTTTCATGAGAGATTTATTACCCCATGCTGCTGCTTATTTCTTACACTTAGTGTATCCCAACATTTAACATGGTGATCCAAAACTATCTTACAGAACTTACCAGAAAATGTCTCTGACACAAACAAGTGCAAGGTACAACTTTCAGCTGTGTCAGTCACCATTTCAGAACTCGGAGAAGTGCATTAGTCAGGTAGTTCTGTTAATGTGACTTGGAAGTAGATGTAAAAGTGCTGGTATTTAAACCAACAATCTCGATATTTTTCAGATTTCTCATGACTGAGATAATGGTTTAGGGCTCCCTGCAAATTCAGGAAGACACCAGCATACTCAAATAGCTGTATGCCTAAGCACATCTGGAATGATTTTCCTCACAAAAAAGGATCAAGGATATGTGTCCTGCTCCCGTGAAAACAGTCATCAAATGCCGAGTAAACTTAGTCTTAGATTACATGAAAAATACTTTAAAACCCAAAGAAATTTTAAAGCACATTCTGCATCAGAGAATCAGTGGCACAGCAGCTGCCACTCCGTGAAATACAGACAGTACCACCTACAGCCCGTCTCTGATAGTGGACAAATTCTGGCACCGAATATGTAGTCCGAACCGCGACATGGGTGGCTTTACTCCATAAATACCAAAATATTCTCACTTACCTTTTCCTAAATCACCAGCATACAATCAGAAATTTCTGAGCAGTCAAACCTGCTTTCGAGAAGCAAATATATGACCCTTTTTTCCCCCAAATATTTTGCATATTGATTGTTTTCAATGGGAGTGTCACTTCTAACGTCACCTGCGACTGTGGAAGGAATCTACTTTTTTGTTCATGAATTGTGCCAGACATTGTAGTGTCATAAGACGACGATGGATAAGACAACAAATAAAACAAAAAACCCCACAATCCTAGAAGAAATACACTTTTAAATGAAAAACGGGAATTTTTGGAAGGCAAACAAGGAGGAACAGGTGAGGTAGCAAAAAAATTTGAGATGGTGCATTGCCTAGTAACCCAAGACTATAAATGAGAGAAAAATTACTTTTAGACTGTGCTGTGTCTACAGGAAATGCCAGAGCTGGATGTGTCTTTCAAAATATATTCTCTCTTCCCGAGAGATGAGTGTTTCACTGCCTTCTGAAGATTCATTTGTCAAAGCTCTATCATGTTAAGATTTTGCAGAGATATTACGATGCCTGGTGTCCATTCTACAAGTCTCTACATATACTAAATTAAGAAAGATGCTACCATTTCTGTAAGTAGACCTGGACACTGCCTGCTAACTACTTCATTCGAATTACAGCCTTCATAAATAACCAAGTCCTTTGCCTTGAAAAAAAAACCCCAGACATGAACTTTCTCTTTCCAACAGATTCTGAGGGGTTTATGGATAACTGCATAGGTTGGAATATCTTTTGAACTGCATAGTTTGGGCAAAAATAGCACAGAATATTCATTAATTTAGCGAAAAGCTGAATTCTATATGTTAAAATGAAGAACAGTAGTTTGACATGCGAAATACTGAAGTCTAGTGGATAAGAACTGCGCTACTTTTGTGAAAGATGCAGCATGAAGCAGCCTGCAGCTAGAACTGAGAGCTACCAGAAAGAGAAATTTTGACAGAGGTGAAAAAAAAATAAATCCAAGGCCCTGAAAACCTCAATTTCAAGTAAAAGCAACATAAGACAACACGAAACTTCACCTGAGCTCTTTCTTAGAAGAATCAAAAGAGAATTCAGTTCTGTGATAACACACAGCATGCTACCATTAAAAAACAAACCACCAAAACAAAACACTCTCTGCAAAGGAAAGCCTGCCAAATATCATACCAGTGTGACAATGGATACTCAGCATTCATCCTTCTACCCTCATGCTCTTTCAAGATCTCCTCGAGGTGTGCTGCTGAAAAGGATCACGAACCCAAAGCACTCGCTCATTTGCATGAATTTCCACAACACCTAAGCCAGTTACTCCAAGTTATATTTGCAAGTAATTTACTTAAACCAATGAGAAAACCCCAGAGAGATACGATTTTTAAGCTCAGTTTACATAATAATCTTAGTCTACCTGGAATTTTACCACCATGAGCCAAGCCATTAAGTCAGTTATAAATCTACTCGAACTCAGTAAAGAGCCATTACTGGACCGTGCAGTGTGCCACCAGCACTCTGCCTCCAACAGACCGCCCCGTAAACCAGCATTAACTTTTCTAAAACCAAACCGAAAAACCAGGCCATAATATACTGCAAATACTGAAGACAGAAGGTCAAGGCACATAAGCAGAAGAGAGAAGGCAGCTTGTGCACGTCTGGCATAAAGCTTTCACGCACATATACCTGTGCCACAACCCGTCACCTGAACTGAAATTCTTCCACAAGAGCTGAAAACTACCGAAAGCTTCTGGTCACCTCCCCAGGTGCTCACAGCACTGCTGCTCATGGAATGGAATCATGGAATGGCCTAGGCTGGAAGGGACCTTAGAGATCATCTAGTCCAACCTCCCTGTTTTGCAGAAACTTTTAATTAGTGGTACAAGATGGGATTGGCTGAGCTGAGCCCTGGGACCGATGGGAACAAGATGTTCCATGAAGTCAGTCACAAATCAAACCCTGACTGGCCCCCTCCCTGGGAGTCTGAACCCTCCTGAGGTAAACATGATCAAATCCATGATCCAGGAAGCCCCCAACTCAATCAGCAAAAATATCCTTCCTTTTAAAATGCACAGTGCTAAGAGGGCTGGAAGTTTTACGCTGCTTGAGAGGTCAGCAAGACTTCCTTCTCCCGGTAGGACGACCTTGTCATGCACCACTCCTGTCACACCAGCAGGCCTGCTCTGCCTGCCCTGCGCAGTTCAGACTTCTGAGCCACCCACCTCTACAGCACAGTTTGCAGAGTAATTCGCACTGGAGCTTTAAAGCAGTTTATGTTTTCTCCATTGCTCTACCCAACTTTCCTGCTTCGACCTTCCATGCTGGAAACCCACAGGATGTCAGGTGATGTTTGGGAAATCTCCTGAAAACCCGACTGCTAACGCTCTCTTATCCTCAGCGTTACCGCCCCAAGCACAAAGTGTCTGGGCAAGACAATCTAAAATAGGTGCAGACCGTGACAGCAGAAAAGGGGGTATTTTGCACTCTTTTGTATCACAGAAGCGTCTCTAACGACAGGAAGGGCAATAAAACTACCGGTTACTTTTTTCCAATCAAGACAATCTCTCTTGCCTCCTGTCTTGTGACAGGATCACAACTCAAGATACTGTTCTGTGATACTTCACCAGAAATACCCATTAGAGGGCCTAGATAACTTTTTTCTATTTACAACTCCCATTCTAATCAACCCTGAAGTATTCTGCTCTGCTTGATTTATCCTTTTCCCTAGCAAATAACTAATCGATGGATAAAAATGATACTTTCTTGCCTGAAGGCAGTTACCAAGGCAGCGAATAACTCTGCACATAGTCTTGGGGAATGGTAAACTAAAGGACAAGAAGCAATACTGGACACACCTAGACTGAAAATATTAAAGACATTCACAGCTAAACTGATAAATGAGAATGCAGAAATATAAAATTTGAGTCTGTTGGACCACTGCTGCTGTTTCTCACACTATGACCTGGATCACTTGATGGACATATTACTGAAACACCCAGAGCAGTGGGTTCTTCTTAGATACTAGAGTCTAATAATCTGAAACTCTCAAAACCAAGGAGAATTTGTAGCACTTCCCACCTAGTCTAAAAAAAGCACTAAAGAAAAAACAGGAGCAGGCTCTCCAAAGAGATCTGGAGCAGAAGACCCAGAAGGCAAACAGATTAGATGAGGAAACATAGACACTGATAATCAATAAATGTATTTCAGAAAGCAATGCAAGAAACAGTTAAGGAACAACCTGCTCGTAACAAAATTTCTTACCAAGTTCAGTTACAGACTGGATTGTAGGTAGTATTTAACTTGAGTCTAAACATTTAGGAAACACATAAACATCAATCTTCTATGAAATTCAACTGGTTCAGCACAATACTGTTTGCAGCAATTTCAAAATAAGAGTTAAACAGTACTATAGATATTTTTCTTATGTCAAAGCACTGTAATTCATCTAATCTAATAATTCTTCAGTTGATCTAAAGGTTACTTGAAAGGCACCTTGCAAATTATGAATTTATCACTGATGGGATACACAATTTTCACAAATCTTTCCAGCTTTTCCCTTTAGAGAAATAGCGCCAGGCAGCACGTCTTCAGAATCCCTACACATACCAGAAGAAATAAAAGTTAAAGACAGCCTCCCCACACCACGTAATGATCACCTCACAACTGGAGTGGCAAAAACCGGGCAGAGCAGTGAGCACACAGCACTGCTGCGGGGTTCTTCACCCCATCTCCCATTGCGAAAGAAGGGCAAGTTCTCATTACTGTGAGCCACACACTTTCAAAACAAAACTACTCAGCACATCAATCTTTGTGGTTTGGTGCTTGGGACTTTATGACAGTCATTTTTTCATCATCTACTCTGCTTCGTCTTCTTCTGCGTGTAAACACAATCCCCTAAGCCCGCATCTATTATTTTCTTTCATATATAAAAAACCCCCAAACCTAACCAGATACATGAAGGCAAGCACGTAAATAAGATGATCTGGGACTGTTTCTTCCGTAATGTAACATCAGAAGCTTTGCTAGAGAAAGGAAAAATGCAGCCATCCAAGAGTGATCACTCAGAAAGGGTGAACACACTCCACAAAAGAGCAACCCAGTAGGAAGAAGTTGAGTATGTCACATTATGCAGAGCTCCCAAGAACATAGCTGAGGGGAAGAAAAAAAAAGGTGATGGGTTTATTGTAGGTACGCAATGCCAAGTCAGTGAAGTAAAATCTATCTGATGAACTAATCTACAGAAAAGCAATAAAGACAACAACAGCAAAAGGCATCAGGAAAAAAATCTAGCTGTTATTGTGGTCACCAGTACGGAGAGCAGGACTGGGAAGACAAGACACACACAGACAAAAATGTAGTAAAAAATAATTCAAGATACTTGGGAAGTTCAAGCTCTTGTCGAGCAAAAGCAAAGCGTATTTCGAGACACAAATCCCCACCGAATATTTTTCTAAATCAAGCGAGCTGCTGGTGAAACACACCCAATGACCACGCTCAAGCGGCACATACAAGAAAGCTGCAACATTTGAAAAATGCTCCCTGACGAGCTCTGGGAGAAGAGAAACGCCTGTGCCTCAAAGCTGAAAACGCCTGGGCCACGGCTCCTCAGGAATTTAAAGGAGCGCAGGCTCCGCACTCGGTCACAGCGCTACCGCTCCATTCCCACTCACCCCCAGCCCTGAACGAGTCTCCTGCGGGAACCCACCCGCACCGCTGCTGCCCGCACCCA